>NC_056748.1:1082094953-1082367647 GCF_019279795.1 Protopterus annectens
CACAAACACAGACATCTACAGATCTAGGGGTACAACATGATGCTGAACATCACAAACACCTACAGATCTGGGGGTACAACACGATGCTGACCACCACAAACACAGACATCTACAGATCTGGAGGGTACAATATGATGCTGACCATTACAAACACAGACATCTACAGATCTGGGGTACAACATGATGCTGACCATCATAAACACAGACATCAACAGATCTGGGGGTACAACATGATGCTGACCATCACAAACACAGACATCTACAGATCTGGGGGGTACATGATACTGACCATCACAAACACAGATATCTACAGATCTGGGAATACAACATGATGATGACCATCACAAACACAGACATCTATAGATCAGGGGGTACAACATTATGCTGACCATCACAAACACAGACATCTATAGATCTGGGGGTACAGCATGATGCTGACAGACACAGGCAACCCTCTCCTCCTACCACAAAACACTAACATATGCGAGAGATGCAATTATACAGCCAAACTGGAAGCTACGCTGTCTCCACCCAAGACCGTCAAGAGGAGAAGGTTAACACTTGCACCACAACTCCAGCCGCACACAGACCTACTAAAACAGCACTGGCAAAAAATACACATAAATACACAAAATCATACTCGGAGGCTCTAAATAAAAACCTGCAAAAGCATCAGAGACCTCCAAAGCAGTCACCCAAACAACCTGCACTTCCCATCACAAATCAGACAACACATAAAACACAAAATCAGTGTGCGCATAATCACAGCCCTTTAGGCAAATAACATACCTAACACACTAGTAAAGGTGACTCTATAGTCAGGCACACTGATGTCCCACCTCACTAGGCTGGACAAGCAGAAAGTTAATAGCTGCCTGTCGGCAGCCAGAATCTCACCACATAACACAAGCACTCAGGTCACTCCAGAACAAGTACAAATATGATTCTGTCATTGTTCATGTTGGTGTGAATGACTTGAGACCTCCCTGGACTACATGAAGAGAGACATGGAAGAGCTCTCTGATCATGTAGCCCAGGCTGGTATGACCCTGACCGTGAGTCGATCCTGCCCTCGCCAACAATGACACCTCAGTATAAAGAAAAATGATCAATTTCAACAATTGGCTAAGCTTCTGGTGTCATTCAAAGGGGATCCAGTGTCTGTCAGCCACATGCTCGACAAGCCACTTTGACTGTTACAATCCACAGCCCTTTAGAAATAACGTACTAACACACTAGTAAAAAGGTGACTCTATAAGTAAAAGGCACACTGATGTCCCACTCACTAGGCTGGACAAGCGAAAGTTAATGTTAGCACCTATGCGGCCAGAATCCTACATAACACAAGCACTCAGGTCACTCCAGAACAAGTACAAATATGATTCTGTCATTGTTCACATGTTGGTGTGAATGACTTGAGACGCATTACCTCCCCTGGACTACATGAAGAGGAGACATGGAAGAGCTCTCTGATCATGTAGCCCAGGCACAATATGACCCTGACCGTGAAATTAGCATCCTGCCCATGCGCCAACAATGACACCTCAGTATAAAAGAAAAAATGATCCAATTTCAACAATTGGCTAAGCTTCTGGGTGTGTCATTCAAGGGGATCAGTGTCTGTCAGCACTGGATTTGACATGCTCGACAAGCCACTTTGCTTCGCATGAGGCGGCTTGCACCTGTCACCCTAGGCTTTCAAATGCCTGGCCAAGGCTCTTCACTGCCCCCAAGGTGCCTTTTTTTAGGCAAGGCTCAAGGAGTCGAGCCCACCGCCGTGGGTAAGCACACTGGTGTAAAACTGAGGGTTATGCTAATGCCAGGAGTTTTAAATCTCCAAAATGTCACCATTTCGAAGCACTCCTCAGTATGGGAGAACATAGACATCTGTGCAGTAACTGGAAACCTGGTTCAAGGCTCAGAGGCACCCCAGCACTACCAGGCTACAACTCGCCCACCACGTTTGGCCAAAGAACATGGACTGGAAACACAAAAGGAGGAGTGTATCCATATTCATCAAAAGGATACCTACACAGCATCAGGTTAAGGTTAGTAGCAGTATGATACCTCTAGTGAGATCATCCATATTACCTTAACATCGGGCAAATCTGTAATGCAAATTGTGGCCTGCTACAGATCACCCTCCATGACCAGGACCACCATTCCACCTTTCTGGAGATCTGGAGGGTACAATATGATGCTGACCATTACAAACACAGACATCTACAGATCTGGGGTACAACATGATGCTGACCATCATAAACACAGACATCAACAGATCTGGGGGTACAACATGATGCTGACCATCACAAACACAGACATCTACAGATCTGGGGGGTACATGATACTGACCATCACAAACACAGATATCTACAGATCTGGGAATACAACATGATGATGACCATCACAAACACAGACATCTATAGATCAGGGGGTACAACATTATGCTGACCATCACAAACACAGACATCTATAGATCTGGGGGTACAGCATGATGCTGACAGACACAGGCAACCCTCTCCTCCTACCACAAAACACTAACATATGCGAGAGATGCAATTATACAGCCAAACTGGAAGCTACGCTGTCTCCACCCAAGACCGTCAAGAGGAGAAGGTTAACACTTGCACCACAACTCCAGCCGCACACAGACCTACTAAAACAGCACTGGCAAAAAATACACAAATACACAAAATCATACTCGGAGGCTCTAAATAAAAACCTGCAAAAGCATCAGAGACCTCCAAAGCAGTCACCCAAACAACCTGCACTTCCCATCACAAATCAGACAACACATAAAACACAAAATCAGTGTGCCGTACAATCACAGCCCTTTAGGCGAAATAACATACCTAACACACTAGTAAAAGGTGACTCTATAGTCAGGCACACTGATGTCCCACTCACTAGGCTGGACAAGCAGAAAGTTAATGTTAGCTGCCTGTCGGCAGCCAGAATCCACCACATAACACAAGCACTCAGGTCACTCCAGAACAAGTACAAATATGATTCTGTCATTGTTCATGTTGGTGTGAATGACTTGAGACATACCTCCCTGGACTACATGAAGAGAGACATGGAAGAGCTCTCTGATCATGTAGCCCAGGCTGGTATGACCCTGACCGTGAGTCGCATCCTGCCCTCGCCAACAATGACACCTCAGTATAAAGAAAAAATGATCAATTTCAACAATTGGCTAAGCTTCTGGTGTCATTCAAAGGGGATCCAGTGTCTGTCAGCCTGGGACGACATGCTCGACAAGCCACTTTGCTTCGCAAGAGACGGCTTGCACCTGTCACCCCTAGGCTTTCAAATACTGGCCAAGGCTCTTGCTGCCCCCATAGTGCCTTTTTTAGGCAAGGCTCAAAAGTCAAACCCACCGCCGTAGACAGCACAATTAACAAAAAACTGAGGGTTATGCTAATGCCAGGAGTTTAAATCTCAAAATGCACCCGCTCGAAGCACTCCTCAGTATGGAGAACATAGACATCTGTGCAGTAACTGAAACCTGGTTCAAGGCTCCAGAGAGCACCCCAGCACTACCAGGCTACAACTCATACCACACGTTTCGGCCAAAGAACATGGACTGAAACACAAAAGGAGGGGGTGTATCCATATTCATCAAGGATACCTACACATCCAGGTTAGTGGCGCAGCATGATACCTCTGAGATCATCCATGTGCAACTAACATCGGGCAAATCTGTAATGCAAATTGTGGCCTGCTACAGATCACCCTCCATGACCCAGGACCACCATTCCACCTTTCTGGAGACACTGGAAAACATGAAGGTCCTACCAAACACCCTGATATTGGGCGATTTCAATTACCCTACCTTTCACTGGGAAAACTACTAGAGTACAAATTCCCAGGCCCAGCGCTTCCTAGAAATCATCAACTCAAATGTCCTGGATCAGCTGGTAAACTCCCCTACCAGAGGTGAAAACAGATTGGACCTAGTCATCACCAACATGGGCGACAGGTGTTCCACACTGGAGGTCAACCCGTCACTGGTTAGATCAGACCATAAACTAATCACTCTGGATGTCCACACCCCACCACCACCCCCAACTAAGGAAACCACAGTAAAATACTTTTCTAAAGCAAACTTCACCTTACTTAAGACAGAGGTGGTAAGTATCACAGCCCCCACGCTAAGGGATAACACTGCCCAAGATGCAGAAACCTTTACAAATCCACTCTATGAGCACCTACAAGGATGCATGAATCATGCCATCCCTAGCAAAACCAAGACTCACTCCTCTAAGAGAAGGAAACCAGTTTGGTGGACCCCTGCAATAAACAGACTATACAATAGGAGGAGGAAACTAGTTCAGAAAAATAGCAAATCCCAAGAAGGAAATACATCCCTGATCAGTATCAGTAAGAAACTGAGGTCCCTCATGAAATCATCCAAGGCTAAATTCAAAAGAAAAATGGCCAAGGATTCAAAAGATAACCACAAAGCCTTCTTTAGCTATGGTAAGAATCTAAGTGGCAACTCGCAGATATGCACTGAACTACTGCAAAATAGCACAACATATACTGAACCTACTGATATTGCCAACATCCTGGCAGATAGATTCAGTGCAAATGTCATCCCCCCTCACCTCCAAAAGGGCACATAACAATACTGGAAAAGTTTAGTGTCCCAACAATCACAGACGCACAGGTGAAAACAGCCCATTCAAAAGCCAAAAACACAGCGTCAATGGGACCAGATGGTGCCCCGGGCTGCTTTTTGCACAAACTACAAAACAAACTACCCCCCCCCCCATCACCTAAACACACTGTTCAACCTCAGCCTCTCCACATGCTATGTGCCCATAGAATGATGCACAGCAATGGTTATTCCCCTCCACAAAGGAGAGGCCACAACTGACCCTGGTAACTATCTCCCCCATAAGCCTGACTAGCCTGATCTGCACGGCTATGGAGCGCATCATCATGGAACTCATTAACAAAGACATTGGGAACCTCCAAACACTTCACCTGACCCAGTTCAGCTTTTTTAAGGGCAGATCATGCCTACTAAACCTGGCTGACTTCTTCAAGACAGTCAGCAAGGCCATAGACAAGGGAAAGGTGGTTCACACAGCCTACCTTGACCTCAACAAGGCTTTCGACACCATTCCTCACTCAGGTATTACAGAAAAACTCACAAGCCTGAACATAAATCCCTATGCCACGAGATGGGTTGCCAACTGGCTTACAGACAGAACTCACACGGTAAGAATAGCGGGCTCCAGGTCCGACTAAACCATAGGAGGACTATGGCTAACCAAGTTCGCTGATGACGGCACACTGGGAGCCATAATTGACTCTCCTGCTGACATGAACATCCTCCAAAAGGGCCTTACTGAGACAGACACCTGGTGTCGAAGTCATGGCCTCAAGCTAAATGCCAAAAAATGCATAGTCATCCCATTTTGGAAAAACAATACAGCCATGAATTACCACATAGGTGGCAGCCCCCTTAATACAGCATAGGTAATAAGAGATCTGGGGACCCGAGCAGATAGAAATCTCTCCTTTGACAATCACATTGCCAAAGTAGCTAGGAAATCCTTCTATGGGGCCCGTCTAATTACTAAAGGGTTCGCATCTAGAAATAAAGAGGTTATAGTGCCCCTCTACTCGTCACTCATTAGACCCATCATAAAGTACAATGCCCCATTTGGTATGTACCTCACAAGACACTTCCAACAGCTGGAAAGACCACAAAAGTACCTCACCAAAAGGATTACTCGTCTCAAACATATGTCCTATGCAGCCTGACTGAAAAAACTCTGGCTGTACTCAGTGGCATATTGCTTACTCAGAGGTGATCTCTGCCTGACTTACAAAGCCATGTTCAACTCCGAATTGATGGACATGCTCCACCTAAAGAAATCCAAGTCACTGCGAGCCATGCGCTCTAGTGAGCTAAACCTCACCACAACAATAAATAGAACATGATGGAGGGATAGATTCCAGTCACAGAGACTCCCCATGCTTTGGAACAAAATTGCAAATTACATCAGGCAGAGCCCCTCACTAACATTCTTCAAGAGAAACCTTGACAAGTGGATGGGTAACAGAAAATACACCCCTGGGATCACTTCACTTCCTCTGCTTGACAGAGGATCAGTTAATTAATCAATGGGGCAGCGAAAGCCTACACACACTGGCTAGGTTTATAAGTGCCCTCGGGCAGATAGCCTAGTACCTACCTATGAACCTATCTACAGATCTGGGGGCACAACATGATGCTGACCATCACAAACATAGACATCTACAGATCGGGGGCACAGCCTGATGCTGACCATCACAAACATAGACATCTACATATTGGGGGAATGGCCTGATGCTGACCATCACAAACACCGACATCTGCAGATCTGAGCGTACAACATGATGCTGACCATCACAAACAGACATATACAGATTTGGGGGCACAACATGATCCTGACCATCACAAACTCAGACATCTACAGATCTGGGGGTACATGATGCTGACCATCACATACACAGACATCTACAGATCTGGGGGTAGAACATGATGATAACCATCTCAAACATAGACATCTATAGATCTGGGATTACAACATGATGCTGACCATCACATTCATATACAGATCTGGGGGTACAACATGATGTTGACCATCACAAACATGTATAGATCAGGTGGTACAACATGATGCTAACCATCACAAATATAGACATCTACAGATCTGGGGGTACAACATGATGCTGACCATCACAAACACAGGCATCTGCAGATCTGAGGTACAACATGATGCTGACTATGTCAACCATGGACATCTACAGCTCTCGGTCACAACATGATGCTTACCATCACAAATATAGACATCTACAGATCTGGGGGGTTCATGATGCTGACCATCACAAAAACTGACATCTACAGATCAGGGGGTACATGATGCTGACCGTGACAAACACAGACATATAAAGATCTGGGTGTACAACTTGATGTTGACCGTCACAGACACAAAAATCTACAGATCTGGGGGTACAGTATGATGCTGACCATCACAAACAGACATCTACAAATATGGGGGTACAACATGATGCTGACCATCACAAACACAGACATCTACAGATCTGGGGTACAAGATGATGCTGACTATCACAAACACAGACATCTACAGATATGGGGTGAAATGTGATGCTGACCATCACAAATACAGACATCTACAGATCTGGGAGTGCAAAGTGATGCTGACCATCAAAAACACAGATATCAACAGATATGGGGGTACATGATGACCATCACAAACACTGACATCTACAGATCTGAGGTACAACATGATGCTGACCATCACAAACACAGATATCTACAGATCGGGAGTACATTATGGTGAACATCGCAAACACAGACATCTACAGATCTGGGGGTACAACATGATGCTGACCATCACAAACACAGGCATCTACAGATCAGGGGGTACAACATGATGCTGACCATCAGAAACACAGACATCCACAGATCTGGGGGCACATGATGCAGGCCATCACAAACACAGACATCTACAGATCTGGGGCACAACCTGATGCTGACCATCAACAAACACAGACAATGACAGATCTGGCATGCAACATGATGCTGACCATTAAAAACATGGACATCTACAGATATGGGGTACAACATGATGCTGACCATCACAAACACTGAAATCTATAGATCTGGGGGTACTACGTGATGCTGACCATCACAAAACAGACATCTATAGATCTGGGGGTACAGTATGTTGACCATCCCAAACACATAAATCTACAGATATGAGGTACAACATTATGCTGACCATTACAAACACAGACATCTACAGATGTGGAGTACAACATGATGATGACCATCACAAAAACAGACATCTACAGATCTGGGGGTGCAGCATGATGCTAAGTATAACAAACAGAGACATCTACAGATCTGGGGGCACAACATGATGCTGATCATCACAAACACACATCTACAGATCTGGGGTACAACATGACACTGACCATCACAAACATAGACATCTACAGATCAGTGACACAACCTGATGCTGACCATCACAAACACAGACATCTACAGATCTGGGTGTCCAACATGATGCTGACCATCACAAACCCAGACATCTACAGATCTGGGGGTACATGATGCTGACCATCACAAACACGGACATCTACAGATCTGGAGTACAACATGATGCTGACCATCACAAACACAGACATCTACAGATCTGGGGGTACAACATGATGCTAACCATCACAAACAAAGGCATCTACAGATCTGGGCATACAACATGATGCTGACCATCACCAACAGAGACATGTATAGATCTGGTGGTAGAACATGATGCTGACCATCACAAACACAGATATCTACAGATCTGGGGCACTACATGATGCTGAACATCACAAACATGTACAGATCAGGGGCACAACATGATGCTGACCATTGAAAACACAGACATCTACAGATCTGGGGGTACATGATCCTGACCATCACAAACCCAGACATCTACAGATCTGGGATACAACATGATGCTGACCATCACAAACACAGACATCTACAGATCTGGCAGTACAGCATGATGCTGACCATCACAGACATCTACAGATCTGGGGGTACAACATGATGCTGACCATCACAAACAGACATTTACACATCTGGAATTACAACATGATGCTGACCATCACAAACAAAGAAATCTACAGATCTGGTGGTACAACATGATGCTGACCATCACAAACACAGACATCTACAGATCTGGGGCACAACATGAAGCTCAACATCACATACACCTACAGATCTGGGGCACAACATGATGCTGACCAGCACAAACACAAACATCTACAGATCTGGGGGTACAACATGATGCTGAACGTCACAAACACCTACAGATCTGTGGGCACAACATGATGCTGACCATGACAAACACAGAAATCTACAGATCTGGGGTACAACATGATGTTGACCATCACAAACCCAGACATCTACAGATCTGGGGATACAACATGATGCTGACCATCACAAACAGATATCTACAGATCTGGGGCACATTATGCTGACCATCACAGACACCTACAGCTCTGGGGGTACAACAGGATGCTGACCATCACAAACCCAAACATATACAAATCTGGGGGTACATGATGCTGATCATCGCAAACATGGACATCTACAGATCTGGGGGTAGAACACGATGCTGACCATCACAAACACAGACATCTACAGATCTGGGGCACAACATGAAGCTGACCAGCACAAACACAGACATCTAGAGATCTGAGTTACAACATGATGCTGACCATCACAAACAGACATCTACAAATATGGGGTACAACATGATGCTGACCATCACAAACACGGACAACTACAGATCTGGGGGTACAACATGATGCTGATTATCACAAACACAGACATGTACAGATCTGGTTGTCATTATGCTGACCATCACAAACACTGACATCTACAGATCTGGGGGTACATGATGCTGACCATCACAAACACTGACATCTACAGATCTGGGGGTACATGATGCTGACCATCACAAACACAGACATCTACAGATCTGGGGGTACAACATGATGCTGACCATATAAACACAGACCTCTACAGATCTGGGGGTACAACATGATGCTGACCATCACAAACACGAACATCTATAGATTTGGGGTACAACATGATGCTGACCATCACAAACACGAACATCTATAGATTTGGGGTACAACATGATGCTGACCATCACAAAGAAAGACATCTACAGATTTGGGAGTACATGATGCTGATCATCACAAACATGGACATCTACATATCTGGGGGTACCTGATGCTGACCATCACAAACAGACATCTACAGATCTGGGGTACATGATGTTGACCATCACAAACACATACATCTACAGATCTGGGGTACATGATGCTGACCAATGCAAACAGCCATCTACAGATCTGGAGGGTACAACATTATGCTGACCATGACAAACAGGCATCCACAGATCTGGGGGTACAACATGATGCTGACCATCACAGATATCTACAGATCTGGGGCACAACATGATGCTGACCATCACAAACATCTACAGATCTGGGGCACAACATGATGCTGACCATCACAAACACAGACATATACAGATCTGGGGGTACATGATGCGGTCCATCACAAACATGAACATCTACAGATCTGGTGTATAACATGATGCTGGCCATCACAAACACGGACATCTACAGATCTGGGAGTACAACATGATGCTGACCATCACAAACAGACATCTACAGATCTGGGGGTACAACATGATGCTGACCATCACAGACACATACATCTACTTATCTGGGGGTACAACATGATGCTGACAATCGCAATTCACATGGAAATTGCTAGGCTGAATTCCCTAACAACTACTATAAGAAATTACACCATCACATACATTCTACATAATTCTATACAGTGCTATATTTTCAGGGAAATTAATTTTCCGTGAAATGGGTTTGGCATTATGGGTTTCAGTGTTATGAGGTTTCAACATTGTAACAGGGAAGCAAATATCTCTCTCTCTCTCTCTCTCTATATATATATATATATATATATATATATATATATATATACACGTGTGCGTGTGTGTGTTCTTGTGTATTTTTCTATCAATGCTGGAATTTCGATACAAAAGTCACCAAATGTGCACTGAACAGGAAACGAGCACATGCAGCTTTTTATGACTGGAAATGCATGGAGACCACAATAACATGCCCCCAACAAAAGTAAAACAGAGAGAAATTTAAAAACAAATATTTTGCAATATAAAGTCCTTTCCCCAACTCCCGTAAACCAACTTCACAGTCACACAACACAGAAGAAAAGGGAAATGAAATGTCCCAAATCTTAGTCCGTGATGTACAACCTGATGTATCCTACACTTGATAATGAGTACATGCAACAGCCTCTGATAGCAAATATGGCAATCAGCAAGCTGTGGAAATGACAAAATGCCACAAGACTAGCTGAAGTCAAGATGCTGATCAGTGCGCAACCATCTTGGAAGTCCAGAGGAACAGTTTGTTTTTGATCTGACAAACATGTTAATAAGAACATATTTCTATATACAAACACAAAACTATGCAAGTTTTGTTGAGACCTCTGATACTTGACTCTTTCCCCATTCTCACTCAGCAACATAGGACCATGCTTCCTCTCAACTTGCTACATATGCCTCATTAATCCTTATTAACTGTCATTAAAATCAAGCAACTAAACTCAAAAAATAGCATATAGCAGCACTTCATATGTCATAGAGTCATAGTTATGTACTACGCAAGCGACCACCAGGAACGTTATAAGCCTAGCTGCGAAACCCAACTCAGTTGTGTCCCTGTGTATCATGGGCATTTCTTTTTGGGAGGCTATGTAAGTTAGGACGTTTGTGGAGGTTATGTGGAGGGTATGTTAGTTTGGGCATTGTCTGTCTCTATATATCACACAGGTGAGTTCACCTGTAAGTGTCCTGTGAAGAACATCACCTTGCAACTCTCCCTCAAAAAGTGACCATTGCAGTGGCCAGAGTTCAAACAGTACCTTACCTTGAAAATACTAAAACACTCAATGAAAACAGTCTACTGATCAAACTTTTTATCTTGGGCTCTGCATGGCACTCTTAATTGGGAATGCTGTAGAAGATGTAATAACATGACTGAAATAAAGTCTAAGGTGTGAAATACTATAAATTCTGTTCAGATAGTGCTTCTTGACACAGTTATATAGCTGCATATTTTTGTTAGGAAAAAGATTGCATTTTTATGACTTTTGTGCCACACTGTTCAGAGTATTAGAAACCTTTTAGTATAGAAGTAAATGTATTTAGGTATGATGCTGTACCATGAATTGGACATTTTAATGGCTTTTTATGTTTCCTCGTCAGCAAAACTTACAACTTCTGTTCTAAACAACATTTTTCAGAAACACTGCACTTTATGAAATTATTTTGGTCATTTTTTTGATACTACCTGGTGAGGTACCTAATCTGTTTAGCAATCTGAGATCTTCTTCTGCAAGTTATTGGCCATAAACTGTATATTGCATGTAATTTTAGTTTTAAAAGTAAGGTGCTAGCTGCATTTTGAAATAAGAGTGTATCATTTTGCATTTATCCTGTTGGACAGATTCAGAAACGTAGTGCACAGTCCTTTAAATTTGTTTTGCCACTAGGTCCAGCATGAGGCCAGCAATTAGCAAGATTCATAAAAGGAAACAACTCACAAGTCCACTATGAACAGAGCTGTACCACTGGCAGCGAGTCTCGCATAATGATGTGCCATGCTCCAAGTGAGACACACTCATGCAAGGAACTGACGAACTCAAAACTGTCATGTCCCTCTTACCTGGCCTTTTAATATATTGTTCAGACCCTCAACAGTGTACGGATTATGTGATGAGACACATGTAGAGGCTAGGTAGTGGATAGAAATAGTAGTAAAACAGAAGTAAACTTCTTCTATCCCTTAAGACTTTATTCTTTACACTATCTAATAAATTCACATCATATTCCCTATCTTTAAACTCCTATAGCATTTCATCCATCTGCTTGACTTTCAAATTATGCTGTTAACCTACATTATACTAAAATGGTATGTTCCCATAACAGTGGTCTGATGTGCACATAGCATAATCCATATGCAGGACATTATGTGTGCTTTAGGTTATTTTTTGTGGCATTGGGTAACTGCACTATACTGTTGCCCTCTTTGCTGCGAAGCCATGGCCACAAGCAATTTATAGATAA
Organism: Protopterus annectens; assembly: GCF_019279795.1. Lineage (NCBI taxonomy): Eukaryota > Metazoa > Chordata > Ceratodontiformes > Protopteridae > Protopterus > Protopterus annectens. Next base: position 1,082,107,712 of record NC_056748.1, read on the forward strand.
TGTCTCCTAGTTCATAATACTGGAGTATGATTGCTTTGCATATATTGTATATATGGGAAGTGGTTATGTTACGTCTCTGTAGCAGCACGTTTGTGACACTACACCACTCGTGTGGGAACTGAATGGTTGTCCTACAGTACTGATGTGTCCGATACACTGCTGTTATATGCAACAGATAGAGTATACTATTACTCGCTGTTCTGATGGAGTCTCAGTGGACATGCTGATGTTGGTACCAAGCAATGTTATACTGGGTGACACATCAGCTTTATGGGCATAATGGGACATTTTAGTTGTGGCTAATCTGTACTTGGAGTCTCATATCAACTGTCAGCAGTGGAAGTATACACTCTCTTGATTTTGGTTTCATAGACTGTGGATAGGGCTGACAGACATCAGTTGTGTGCCATGCTTGGAAATGTTGCACATATCCTTGGCATAGCAAATGTCACATTTGAATGTAGATTGTCAGCTATGTGGGACTCTGGTGTGTATTTTGCATTATGCACAAGCTCTATACAGTCACAAACGACGTTTGTCAATATGATCCTGTACTTTTGCTATGTTGTTTAAAATAAGCAAAGTATAAGATAATACGTTTATTTTTCTTCTTTGCTAGAGTTCTGTTGCTGAAACCCTAGGAGATTGTACAGTCAACACTCAGATGGGGCACACCTAAACAATGCACTTAACAGTCAAGGTTATCTGAGTGTGGCATTTTCCTGCCGCACTCTGTATACTGTTTGAAGCCAGTAGTGGAGCTTTTAGGTTTTTCTGCCATCGTCCTTAACAAAAAGGCAGGAGAAGCAGAGAGAAAGAAAAAATAAGGTAAGGACAGAACCCAGTCATACTGCAAGGAATAAATCTACCAGGAATGGTAGAAAGACTGCCAATGGTTAAAAGGGGAGAGAGAGAGAGGAGGGAGGTAAGAAAAATTACCAATGATGGTAGTGGAAAATACCAGCGGTAAAGGAGAACAAACACACTCACACTGAGGGTAGACCAAAGATTTTTTAAAACTATAGAATAAAAATTAGAGAACTACTTAAGAAAGAGAGTAAATAAAGTTTTTTACTTAGCTACGAGAGAGGAATTGGCTGATGCGTCTTGTCGTAAGAGCAACAAATGAGACTGGGGTAATGTAGAGAGGGGCATTGTGGGTAGACTAGCAGCTCAAGAGATTTTTGGCTGAAGTGAACTATATATCAGCTGGATTGGTTCAGTGGATTGGAACCATACCCACAAGTCAACATCAGATGATATTTTTGTTTATAAATAAGAGGAAAAGGAGGAAGTCCAGAAGTGATCCCAGAGGACCATCTAGATGCACAAGTTAAGGCAGCACGGTTCTGCCCAATCAGTTGATTGCATGTAAATTACTATTAAGACAACCACAGAACTGTTAGAAAGATTACAGAATGCAGATGTTCAAATCAGAATGTCATTCTTAAGATCTAAGCATAGCATTCCAAAATGTTTGTTCTGGTTCAAAGCTGATCTGTGAAAACAAATGTAACAGTTTCAATGCCATGACTGAAGCAAAATCCTTTTGAAAGGAGCTGCTGTATGGGGTGGGTGTGTATGCACTTCTTAAGAAGCTTAGAAAGCGGGCAGAGAGGGAAAGAGCAGCTGGAATTAGATTATTAAAACAGTTGTGATACTTCCGAAAGTGATTATGGGAGATTAATTGGTTTCTTAGGCTGATCTGATGGGAAGAATAGGCAAGGTCAGATTAACAGCTACTATTTTTCATGTAGGAGATATGCCATCAAGAGAGATCAAGAAAGTTCACTATCTGTAAGAATTGTCTACAATAGGGAAAGGAGTCAATGGAGCATGGGCTATCCTCACTATAGCAGGAAGGGATGAGGTGAATAATTTGCAGAAGTGAGATGTAACTTCAAGTGAAGCAGAGACGGGACAAGGACTGGGCTGGAGATCATTACCTGTATTTAGTAGACATGTAAAGTTATTCCAGAATTATTTATGATTATTACAATGGTCACTCTGCTGGAAGACAGAAACACAATTTGAATTTAAGGAGCTTGGATTTTCCCATTTAGGGAGCTCTTTATACTGAACAAACTGCACAGGCCATTTATCATCTGCAACAAAGCTTCCATGCATGATCTGATATAAGCCATGGCAGTATTCTGGCCTTCTGTCTTAGAGGCGCCACATTGCACAGAGTACTGAATAAGGTATTATTAACATAGACAGCTGTGTTGAACTGTCAGCTATATAAATAAAGCCAACTGATAACTAAGGACCACAGTAAAGTCAGCAGGTTAAACAGCTTGGTATTCTCATATGAAGGCAGTGGTATGATTTTTCAATGTTTGTCTCTATCCAGCACGTGAAGACCAGAAGATGGCTGTTAAGTGAAACATAAATCATTCTAATACCATAATTATCTGGAGAGAATAAAACAACACAGTGAAGAGAGATTTCGCTGTTAAAATTATCACTGCATATGCTGATGATCTGGGTGAAGTTAAAAACCTGAAGAGATGGGTATGAAAATTCATCCACAGAAGCCTTCAAACAAGTCCTTAGATGTTCCATTACAATCAGCTTGTTATTAGTATCCATCAATAGCCAAGATAAAGCATCTTTAGAACCCTCCATGGGACATAAATCAAACCTTATGACATTTTTTTACTGAACAGACTGAGTGACACTATGGTATTTTAGCAAAGGGAAGTAACTAAGTCAAGATGAAAAATGCAGGCTGTCTGAAGAAATAATAGCTACTTTACAAATCCTTGTGCGTCATATAAAGTCAGCAAAAGCTGTTACCAAGACGAAGGATTTCTGAATAATTCATATGAAGAAATGATAGCTACATCTGACTTACAGTGGCTTATTCAGCAGATATAATTATTGTATATAATGTATTCATTAATATTTGCTACTTTTAGGCCACTTGGACAGTACAATGTTGGATCACTTAAGTTACTATTTGTTCATGGACTGAATCTGAGGTGGGTATCACATGAAGGGATTGGGTTGGGAGGGTGGCCTAATGGTTAAGGTGTTCGTCTTACAAACACAAGGTGCAGGGTTTGATTCTCACAAGGGATAATTGGCTAGGCTTAAAATGGCTCGCAAGGGCAGTTAGCTTAGTACAAACCTATGACAGAAAATGGAAGTTATGCACTGACTGAAATATTCCTGCTTTAATACGATTAAGTGAAAGAGCAAAACAGAATTAGTTTTAGTGCCCTAGATAGTGTGATATTTAAAACCAGCAAGTTATAGTTTGAGGCCACAGTTAATAGAGATCTGTATGTGGGAGTGGATGTATGAGCATAGGAAGTGGTACTGGACTGGCAGGTAATTGGAATTCAGAAAAATATAATAATTAATACAGATAACCAACAGCATAAATTACAAACAGCAGATTACCAACAGCATAAATTACAAAGAGCAGATTACCAACAGCATAAATTACAAAGAGCAGATTACCAACAGCATAAATTACAAAGAGCAGATTACCAACAGCATAAATTACAAAGAGCAGATTACCAACAGCATAAATTACAAAGAGCAGATTACCAACAGCATAAATTACATAGAGTAAACAGAGAAGGAAATGAAAACTAAGCAGAGGCTGCAGAAACCAACACCGAGCCCTGCATCCTTACAGAAACCAACATCGAGCCCTGCATCCTTACAGAAATCAACACCTAGCCCTGCATCCTTACAGAAATCAACATCGAGCCCTGCATCCTTACAGAAATCAACATCTAGCCCTGCATCCTTACAGAAATCAGGGTGGAGTTTGCTAGAATTAAAAAAAAAAAAATCAGAGTAGCTTGGAAGCAGAATATGAGGTCATCCAGCATATGAGGGAGGCCAGAACTGTCCATGCCATCGCAGCCTGGAGCAAAGAAGGCCTTTACAACACAAGGAAAATGAATACGCTACCTCTGTTTCTTTTTTAGTGGATTATTTTTTTCAGAGTTCTCTGCGGTTATTATTTTATGTTCATTGGAACTTATTCCCTCTTAGCTGATACAAACAGAATGTTTTTTTTTCTTTCTTTGAAGACGTAGCCCCAAGAAGAGGAATCTACAGTTACATGGCAGGTTTAAAACTAATAGTATAAATTGTCCTTCTACAATCCACTGCTGCACAGGGTCACTTTCCAACTTCAAAAGGTGCATTTCTGTGTTCCACAATAGCAACCTTTTGGGTGACTAAAGCATACTTGTTTGCACTGCTCTGAGTTCCTGGCAAGGTATAGTAAATAGAAGTTATGTTCTTACCATAACGTTCCATGTTAGTTGTCTTCTTCTCGCCTTCTTTCTTGCTGGATGGGTTCGGAGCCGACCTCGGCTCCGACTCGGCCACTCTAAAAGCTCGAGAGTTGGTTCCACTGGCTCGAGGCTCCCCTTATATCTCACAATGCTAGGCGGTAATACCTCAGATCTCGTTTGTAAGCTAGGCCCAGCCAGAAAGAAATCCAGAACTACTGGAAATGGGAAAACCCACCTCTATAAAATGACAGAAAGAAGGTGACCTAAAACCTGATGAAGGAATATATACACAGTATAGTATATACATATATACAATAGAGGTGGTAGGAAGAAAGGTCACAATCAAACTCCTCTAGGTCTGTCCAGGCTAGGGGGATGGAGGGTGGGACGCAAGAAAGAAGGCGAGAAGAAGACAACTAACATGGAACGTTATGGTAAGAACATAACTTCTATATGTTAAGTTGTTCATCTCGCCTTCATTCTTGCTGGATGGGACCACGTCCCTAGCACCTTGTCCCGGGTGGCCTATCGGAACAGACTCTTGAGTACAGTGGAACCAAAGTTAGCTCTGTGTCTAGAAGCGAAATCCAACTTGTAATGAGAAATGAAAAAGTGTGAGGAGTAGCCCATGTAGCTGCTGCACAAATCGTATCAATAGGCAGCCTATCTTGGAAAGCTATAGAAGTAGCCAAGGCTCTAGTTGAATGAGCCTTAGGTTTGTTTGGTAACTTTTGATGCCTAATCTCATACACAAAGGAAATCAAGGATGTAAGCCATCTGGAGAGTGATACTTTCGAAACTGGAAGGCCTTTTCTGCCTTCTGCATAAGAAACAAACAATTGGTCAGTTTTTCTGGTCTGTTTGGTCCTATCCAAATAATACCTTAATTGTCGATGAACATCTAGCCAATGTAATTTTTGTTCAGACCTGTTAGAATAGTTAGGAAAAAACACAGGAAGGTCAATGTTTTGATTTAGATTTGCTGCAGAGGTTACTTTAGGCAAAAAGGAGGGGTTGGTCCGTAAGGATACCCTATCCTTATGAAACAAAAGATATGGTGATAGACTGCAGAGTGCATGAAGCTCTGAGACCCTTCTAGCCAAAGTAATGGCTACCAGAAAGAGTGTCTTCCAGGATAGCAATTTCATTGAACAGGAAGCTGCAGGTTCAAAAGGGGGAAGAATCAAAGATGTGAGAACTAAATTAAGGTCCCAAGAAGGAGGAGGATTTCTTATAGGAGGCTTGAGAAGAAAAACTCCCTTCAAAAAAGCTTTGCAAAGCTTGTGAGACATGATGGCAGAATCAGAGATGCCCACATGAAAATTAGATATAGCTGCCAATTGAACCTTAAGAGTAGATGGAGACGAACCTGCGTGGAATAATTCAGCTAAGAAATCAAGGACCGTCTGAATGGGAGCAGTGAAAGGCTCTATGTCCCTTTCTTGAGCCCAATAGGAGAAACGTTTCCACTTACTAAGATAAATCTTCCGGGTGGAAGATTTATGGGAAGCTATTAAAATATCTCGAACTGAGTGAGATATTTGAGGAAGCCTGGCTAAGGTTGGAATCGGAGGAACCAAACAGTGAGGTTCAGAGAGGGGAGGGAGCGATGTAACTGACCCGACTGGTGGATCAAAAGATCTGGAACTAGGTCCAGATGCCAGGGTTGCTCCAACAGAAATTAGTGTAGAAAAGGGAACCAAACTTGACGAGGCCAGTAAGGGGCAATGAGGATCAATGAAGCCTTCTGAGCGATAGCCTTCTGTATAACTTGAGAAATTAGTGGGAAGGGAGGAAATGCATACAGAAGTCCCCGGGGCCAAATTTGGACTAGAGCGTCCCTGCTGGGATGGCCTGGTAGAGGAAAGAGGGTGAAATAATCTTTGCACTTACTGTTTTGGGGAGTAGCAAAAAGGTCGCAGCAAGGCTGGCCCCACTTTAGAAAAATTTCCTCCACGATCAAATTTTTCAGAGACCACTCGTGAGGCATGAGAATAGCTCTGCTCAATTTGTCCGCAATGAGATTGGACTTTCTGGGGATGTGCGTTGCTATCAGAAACCGCTGAGAAGAAATCGCCCATTGCCACAGTCTGAGTGCTTCTCGACATAGGGGGTAGGACCTGGTTCCGCCTTGTTTGGTGATATACCACACTATAGACATACTGTCCGTCTGAATTGCTATCGTTCCCAAAGGAAGAGAGTCTTGAAGGGCTTGCAACGCTAAAAGAACTGCTCTCATCTCTAGAACATTTATATGCAAGTGGCGTTCGTCTGGTTGCCAAATGCCCTGGACTGTCCTGCCCTGAAAATGCCCCCCCCCCCACCCGATCAGGGAGGCGTCCGTTGTCAGAGAAGCAACCGGAGGGGGAGGGACAAATGGTCTTCCTAGGAAGAGCTGGGGGGAAGAAATCCACCAAAGGAGATGATTCCTGCATGCTTGCGTTATCACAATGGTGTGGGACATCGGAAGTTGTTGGTATGACCATTGTGTGAAGAGCATCCATTGTAAGATTCTCATGTGAAATCTGGCTAATAGAAGTAGAGGGATAGCAGCCGCCATAATCCCCAGTACTTAATCCCCAGTACTTTTAGGACTAACCTGACTTTGATTCTGTTGCTGTGGAAAAGAAGGGAGACTAGTTTGTGTAGGTCTGCTATCCTTTGGTCTGTGAGTCTCGCAGACATGTTGACTCTGTCCAGATTTGCGCCTATGAAGGTAATAGCACGACAAGGCAACAAAACAGACTTTTCGCAATTTATTGAGATGCCTAGCTTTCGAAATATGCGAAAAGTATAGTTTCTGGCAAGTAGCAGAAGATGCTTGGTGGGAGCTGTAAGGAGCCAGTCGTCCAAGTATGGAAACACCTGGAATCCTTGACGTCTCAGGTGAGAGGCCACCACTGCCATGCATTTGGTAAACACCCGGGGGGCTGTGGTGAGTCCAAAGGGCAGGGCTCTGAATTGAAAGTGACTGGTTCCCAGCCTGAAGCGGAGGAATCTCCTGGAGCGTCTGTTCATTTTTATGTGATAGTACGCATCCTGGAGGTCTATAGAGCACATCCAGTATTCCTTTCCCAGTAGGGGTAGGATGGATTGCAACGTGACCATCTGAAATCTTGTTTTCTTGACAGACTTGTTCAAGATGCTGAGGTCTAAAATGGGCCTCCAGTCCCCTGTTTTCTTTGGAACCAAAACAAATTTGGAGTAGATTCCGGATCCTTGCTGATCTGCTGGCACTGGCTGAATGGCTCTTTTTGCAAGCAACTTTGATATTTCTAATGCTGCTTGATCCCTTTGAGCGGGTGGAACATCTGGAAGGGATTTTTTTTGAATGATTTGGAATGCGAAAGAACGGAATGGAATAGCCTTCGGAAATGATGGACTGTACCCACTTGTCTTGAGTTAGGGATCGCCAGGCTTCTGGGTACAGTGATAATCTTCCCCCGACTGCCTCCGAAGATGGACAGTCGGGCAACACCTCAGGGATGCTGGAAGGGCTTATCGGAAAAGGTTTCTCGATTGCCCTGGTTCTGCGGACCCCCCCCTGCCTCTAGGGGCGTCTACCATTATTGTTCCCCCCTCTGCCTCTAGAGGGGAACCAACTCTGTGCGTCAGGCAAAGCCCCTTGAGATTGCTTGCGGAACCACATTTTCCCACTTTTCTGGCCTTTGCGGTAAGGCCTAGAAGGATTAGAAAAACGGACTCCGACGGCAGAAAGAGTTTTGCCATCCGTCTCGCACCTTGTCAAAGTTTCTTTCACTTGAGGACTAAAAGGGGACGATCCATCAAACGGGGAATTAGTGAAAGACGTCTTAAAGGGGTCCGCAAAATTGCATAGCCGCATCCAGGCATGCCGGAGTAAGGCCACACCTGTCCCTGCGGCTCTGCTCGCTCCATCAGCCGCATATGAGAGGAGGCGCATGGAGGAGTTAGCTATAGAATTTAGGGTAGCCAGCTGAGCGTTCATCTTGTCCTGAAAACCCTTAGCCATAGGATCCTTTAACATCTCACTCGCTTCCTTGATCAATTCCCTTTGAAGACGAGTGAAATGACAGAGGCAGTTCAGCGGACGCATTGAAAAGGTCGCTGAGGAAAACATCCGCTTCCCATACCTGTCCATAGACCTAGATTCCTTGTTAGAGGGATGGACAGGCACTGAAGGATCAGCTAGTTCCTTCTTAGTGGCAGCAGCTACCACCATAGCATCCACAGAAACTCCCTTAGTCAGAAATTGCTTGTCTGCTGGTGCTGTAATGAACTTTGAAGGTCTCCTGGGGGTTGGGTCCACTGAGTCAGGAGCCGTCCAAGCCTTTTTTGCTACGACCTGCATAAGGGGGTCAAAGGGGGGGGACACCCAGGAGGTGGAAGGGCGAGAGCCGAACGCCTCAAGATACACAGATTCATCCTCCGAAGGGTTAAGGGTCGGACAATTTCCCCTCTGTTTCAAGATCTCCAGAATGTCTGCAAGGGAGACATCTTCAGAAGGGGAATGGGGGGAACCCTCAGAATCCTCGAAATCCGTGTCAGAGGTGACAGACTCAGGTGAGTCTATGTGCTTCCTCTTGCACTTTCTCTTCCTAGGGGGCTCTCCTGCCAATTCAGGAGAGGCCTCGGAAGAGGATGAGATCCCCACAGGGGATTCTTGAGGAGCTGTCTCTCTGCGGTCTGGGATGAGGGAGTGAGTAGATATCACCTGAGGCACCGAAGAGGGAGGGACGGACAGAGCCGACTGTGGAGTTGAACAGGGTTCCAACACATTCCGCATGAGCTCGAAAGCACCCCTGTCAGGCAGAGCCAGAGGTCCTCGCTCCGAAAAGCTGAAAACCTCCCTCGGCACCGACAGTGATGGTTCCAAGGCCGATGTCGGAGCCGAACTCACCAGCGCCGAAGCACCGAGAGGGAGAGCGGGGTCGGACAAGGGTCCGATGCCACTCACCCCCTCGGAACAGACGAGGGAAGTCCGGCGCCGAGATTCTTCCAAGGAAGAAATCGGAGCAGACGACGGAGCCGAAGACAACTGTATTGGCTCCGACGCTACCACAGTCTCGGGTCCGAAACGCCCCGGCTCCGAACTCAAAGGAGTCGGAGGAGGAACATTTTGAGGAATAGGATTAAGCATCGACTGATGAGTCGGGCTCTGAAGCATTTGGGCCAGTGCCTCGGACTTAAGAAGTTGACTCACTACCCTCTGAAGGTCATGGTCAGACAGTCTCGATGACCTAGAGGAGTGAGTTCTATGGCTCCGTTCAGACAGCAAGGGAGATGCTGGAGCCGAATGAACGGAGCCAAGGGACGGTGACCTAGACCTCTTCCTAGATGTTGGTTCTGATAGCCTTATCAGAGCCGACTCAGAGATTTCTAATACCTCGGCTCCAGCCGGAGCCGAGGGAACCACAGAAATAAGAGCTCGAGTCTCATCGGCTCCAGCCGGAGCCGATGTAGTAGCAGACTTCAACGCCTTAGGTGTCGACTCAGATGCTGGAGTCGAAGACCTAGAAGCCTTAGAGGGTTTGCCCGAAGAAACAGTCGGGGGACCCTCAGGTTTAAGCAAGCCCCGTAAGATGAGCTTATTTTTTCTTTCCTGCAGGACTCTAGGGCTGAAGCCATGGCATACAGCACAAGAGTCCTGCAGGTGTAAAGGTCCCAGGCAGTACACACAAGAAGTGTGACCGTCTGTCAGAGACATTTTCTGACAGCACGAGTCACACTTCTTGAAGCCTGAGACCTTCGAATCCTTAGACATTTTAAGGAACAAGTGTAATCACACACAAGCACAAACACACCGATTACACTATACACTAAATAACACTAACTTAAACTAAATAAAATTAGATAGTTTAGTTTTATAAAAGTCCCTACAGAAAAAACACATACACTCCAAGGGGGAATGGGAGGGCCCGAAGGCCTAAGGGAAGAACATATAAGTTCTTGTGGTAAAAAAAGGTTAAGAACAAGGAGGAAGGGATAAAAATCCTTTAAAGTAAGGGGATACTGTATGAAAAACTAATTTAAAAGGGATTTAGTAAACTTTTTAAACTGTTTTCTACACTAACCTGAAGCCGGTTGAAGCAACACGAGCGGCAAACGAGATCTGAGGTATTACCGCCTAGCATTGTGGGATATAAGGGGAGCCTCGAGCCGGTGGAACCAACTCTCGAGCTTTTAGAGTGGCCGAGTTGGAGCCGAGGTCGGCTCCGAACCCATCCAGCAAGAATGAAGGCGAGATGGACAACTTAACATTGATTGTTAATGGTAAGTAAAAAATCTTCCCTGAAGACAGTACTGATCTCATGTAGTAAATATGAGGAATGCATATGTGTTAGACTTGTTAAATGGTTATTGCATACAACTAAGTTTTCATGGGCAAATAATGTAGCTATGTACATTACCTGATTATTTTTTAAACTTAATAACTTAAAATTCACAGTATTGAATGCTGTCAAGGGGCATACTTTAAATATTATAGCAATCTGTACATGAAAATATCTTACCCAAACAAAAACTTCATCTGCAAGTTAGAGTTATTTAAAGTCAAAATGTTAAAGTATTTTTTAAAATGTTTTACTTGAAATCATCAGTTACCTTTCTCTGTCCATTGTATCACCCAGTCTCTTCAGATGTCCAGCAGCCTTCTGAACACATGTGGTATGATGTTTATAATGTTTTACCTGCAATCATCAGTTACCTTTCTCTGTCCATTGTATCACGCAGTCTCTTCAGATGTCCAGCAGCCTTCTGAACACATGTGGTATGATGTTTAAAATGTTTTACCTGCAATCATCAGTTACCTTTCTCTGCCCATTGTTTCACCTAGTCTCTTCAGATGTCCAGCCTCCTTTTGAACACATGTAGTATAATATTTAAAATGTTTTACCTGAAATCATCATAGGTTCATAGGTATGTACTAGGCTAATGGCCCTGGAGCCTATACAAGCATAGCCCACGAAACTCCCTGGCATCATGGCGCCCGATGCTGGTTCCCAGTGCCCTTGTCAAGGTGATAACTGGGGTGACTGCCACCCGCAGTTAGTTTCCCATGCCCCTGTGAAGCAGGGCCACTTAAGTGACCCCCAGGGTGAACTTCCTATTGCCCATCCACTCGTCAAGATTTCTCTTGAAAAGGGCCAGTGAAGTGCTCTGCTTGATGTGAATGGGGAGTTTGTTCCAGAGTATGGGAAGTCGATGGGTTAGGAACCTGTCCCTAGCATGTTCTGTTTATGGTGGCAATGAGGTTTACGTCCCTGGAGCATGTGGTGCGGAGGGATTGGGATTTCTTTAGGTGTAGCATGTCTAGCAGCTCCGGGTCAGACATGGCTTTGTATGTCAAGCAGAGATCGCCTCTAAGTGGGAGATATGAGAATGAGTACAGCTGGAGTTTTGAGTCTATCAGTGTAGGGCATGTGTCTAAGGCCTAAGATCCTCTTAGTAAGGTATTTCTGTGGCCTGTCCAGTTATTGTAGGTGTCTAGTGAGGTACATACCAAATGGGGCATTGTATTCTATAATGGGTCTAATGAGAGATGAGTAAAGAGGGATTATGACCTCTTCCTTCCTGGATGAGAAACCTTTTGTGATAAGATGTGCTACAAAGAAGGACTTTCTGACCACAGTGGCAATGTGGTTATCATAAGAGAGCTTGCTGTCTACCTGTGTCCCCTGGTCTCTTATCACTCCTTGGGTGTTTAGCAGACTACCACCTATGTGGTAGTTCATGTGCATCGAATTTCTCCCAAAGGGAATGACAATGCATTTTTGGTATTGAGCTTGAGACCATGGTTCTTGCACCAGTCACTGGTCTCAGTGAGGCTTGTTGTAGGATGTCTACATCTGTAGGAGAATCTATAATTGCTCCAAGTTTGCAGTCATCATTGTAGGATGTCTACATCCGTAGGAGAATCTATAATTGCTCCCAATTTGCAGTCATCATCGTAGGATGTCTACATCTGTAGAAGAATCTGTAATTGCTCCCAATTTGCAGTCATCTGCGAACTTGGTCAACCAGAGTCCCTTTGTATTTGCTTGGACTTCATAGAGTTAGATGCCAAACAGGAGGAGACCCAGGACCGATCCCTGTGGAATGCCACTTGTAGCTGGTCAGTAGTCAGATTTAGATTCTGCTACTTTTACAGTGTGGGTTCTATCAGTGAGCCAGGTGGCCACCCATCTTATGACATAAGTGTTTATGCCCAGTTTAGTGAGTCTATCTATGATTCCTGAGTGAGGTATAGTGTTGAAGGCCTTTACAAGATTTAGGTAGGCTGTGTGCACTACCTTGCCCTCATCCACAGCTCTGGTGATAGACTCGAAGAAGTCTATCAAGTTAAGCATGCATGATCTGCCTTCCACAAACCCAAACTGCATGGGGTCCAGAATTTGGAGATTCCCTATGTCCCTGTTGATAAGGTCCATGATGACGTGCTACATGGTCTTACATATCAGACTTCTCAGGCTAATGGGTCAGTAGTTTCCAGGATCTGTAGTCACTCCCCCATTGTGGAGTGGGATGACCATAGCCAGTGCACCATTCTACAGGATCAAAGCCTGAAATGAGGCTGTGATTGAACTTGGTACTCAGGTGTGGTGCCAGTTCATTTTGTAGTTCATGCAGGACACAGCCCGGGATATTGTCAGGTCCCATGGAAGCTGTATTCCTGGCTTTGGAGAGCGTGTTTTTTATCTGTGTAACCGTGATGATAGGGACTTGGCAATCCTCAGGTATTGATATGGGTCCTTTGGGGTGTGAAAGGTGGGTAAAGTTCGCACTGAACCTGTCAGCCGATATGTTGGCAATATCAGTTGGTTCTGTATATGTATTGCCATTGTGCTGTAACTCGGAGCAGATCTGAGTATTGCCATGTAGATTCTTGACACTAACTATATAACTATATAACTATAGAATGCCTTGTGGTTGCCTTTAAAATCTGCAGCAATTCTCTTTTCGTAACAGGCTTTAGATGATTTGATAAGGGATCTCAGTTTTTTTGCTGAGGCTAACAAGGGAGGTTTTCCACTCTTGGGATTTCACTCTTTTCTGCAACAGTTTCTTTCTTCTGTTGTAGAGTTTGTTTATGGTAGGGGTCCACCAGATTGGCTTCTTTTTTTTTGGAGGAGAGTGTCTTGGTTCTGTTTGGTATGGCCTGTTCCATGCAAATGTGTATGTGCTCATACAGTGCATTGGTGTATGATTCAGTCATGCACCTATTGTCCATATGAATAGGCGTCGTGAAGGTTGCCACTTCAGTTTTTAGAAGCCCAGAGTTGGCTTTGGAGAAGTTTTTTACGGTGGTTTCCTTTAATGGAGGTGCAGGTGGATGTGGATGTCCATGGTCATAAGTCTGTGGTCAGATCTGACCAGGGAGGAATTGATTTCAGGTGTAGAGCAATGGTCACCCATGTTCGTAATGACCAGGTCAAGGATGTTTCTACCCATGGTGGGGGTAAGAATGAGGTGGTCTAGGGTGTTGGAATTAATGAATTCCAGAAAACGTTGAGCTAGAGTGTTGGTACAGGAGTAATTTTCCCAATTAATGGAGGGTAAAATCTCCTAGTATAAGGGTATTGGGTTGTACCTTAATATTTTCCAGTGTGTTTAGGAATGTGGAGTGGGACTCTATGGACATGGTGGGGGATCTATATCAAGCTACAAACTGAACTGCAGTTTTACCCAGTGTTAGTTGCACCTGAAGTATCTCCAATGCATTATGTTGGGCTATTTGTCTGGAGGTGTGCATATCTTTTATGAATATGGAGACACCTCCACCTTTAGTGCTTCAGTCTGAATTTTGGGGCGAAAAGGTGGGTTAAGAATTATAGACTGGTAATGCAGGGGTGCTCTCCTGAGCCTTGAACCAGGTCTCAGTCATTGCACAGATGTCAATGTTCTCCATTTTTAGGAGTGCTTCGAGCGAGTGCATTTTGAGATTTAGGCTTCTAGCACTGAGTAACATAACCCTCAGATTTTGTTTGCTTGTGACTCTTATGGGGGTAGTTTTGTTTTCAGGACATTGCCTAAAAAGGCACTATAGGGGCAGCAAGAGCTTTAGCCAGTATCCAGAATCCCAGGGGTGACAAGTGCAGGCCATCTCTGGCAAAGCATCGAGGTCTGTCGATAATGTCATCCCAGGCATATAGTGGATCTCCTTAGAATGACACCAGAAACTTAGCCAGTTGTTAAAGTCAATCATTTTCTGTTTGTACTGTACTATCATTCTGGGTGATGGTAGGATGCTACTCAGGGATAAGGTCATACCTGCCTGGGCTATAAGATTGGAGAGCTCCTCTACGTCTCTTTTCATGTAGTCCAGGGAGGTACGTTCCAGTTCATTCATTCTATCACCTAGTCTCTTCAAATGTTCAGCAGCCATCTGCACACATGTGGTATGATGTTTAAAATGTTTTACCTGAAATCATCAGTTATCTTTCTCTGTCCATTGTATCACCCAGTCTCTTCAGATGTCCAGCAGCCTTCTGAACACATGTGGTATGATGTTTAAAATGTTTTACCTGAAATCATCAGTTACCTTTCTCTGTCCATTGTATCACCCAGTCTCTTCAGATGTCCAGCAGCCTTCTGAACACATGTGGTATGATGTTTAAAATGTTTTACCTGAAATCATCAGTTACCTTTCTCTGTCCATTGTATCACCCAGTCTCTTCAGATGTCCAGCAGCCTTCTGAACACATGTGGTATGATGTTTAAAATGTTTTACCTGCAATCATCAGTTACCTTTCTCTGTCCATTGCATCACCCAGTCTCTTCAGATGTCCAGCAGCCTTCTGAACACATGTGGTATGATGTTTAAAATGTTTTACCTGCAATCATCAGTTACCTTTCTCTGTCCATTGTATCACCCAGTCTCTTCGGATGTCCAGCAGCCTTCTGAACACATGTGGTATGATGTTTAAAATGTTTTACCTGCAATCATCAGTTACCTTTCTCTGTCCATTGTATCACCCAGTCTCTTCAGATGTCCAGCAGCCTTCTGAACACATGTGGTATGATGTTTAAAATGTTTTACCTGCAATCATCAGTTACCTTTCTCTGTCCATTGCATCACCCAGTCTCTTCAGATGTCCAGCAGCCTTCTGAACACATGTGGTATGATGTTTAAAATGTTTTACCTGCAATCATCAGTTACCTTTCTCTGTCCATTGTATCACCCAGTCTCTTCAGATGTCCAGCAGCCTTCTGAACACATGTGGTATGATGTTTAAAATGTTTTACCTGAAATCATCAGTTACCTTTCTCTGTCCATTGTATCACCCAGTCTCTTCAGATGTCCAGCAGCCTTCTGAACACATGTGGTATGATGTTTAAAATGTTTTACCTGCAATCATCAGTTACCTTTCTCTGTCCATTGCATCACCCAGTCTCTTCAGATGTCCAGCAGCCTTCTGAACACATGTGGTATGATGTTTAAAATGTTTTACCTGCAATCATCAGTTACCTTTCTCTGTCCATTGTATCACCCAGTCTCTTCAGATGTCCAGCAGCCTTCTGAACACATGTGGTATGATGTTTAAAATGTTTTACCTGCAATCATCAGTTACCTTTCTCTGTCCATTGTATCACCCAGTCTCTTCAGATGTCCAGCAGCCTTCTGAACACATGTGGTATGATGTTTAAAATGTTTTACCTGCAATCATCAGTTACCTTTCTCTGTCCATTGTATCACCCAGTCTCTTCAGATGTCCAGCAGCCTTCTGCACACATGTGGTATGATGTTTAAAATGTTTTACCTGCAATCATCAGTTACCTTTCTCTGTCCATTGTATCACCCAGTCTCTTCAGATGTCCAGCAGCCTTCTGAACACATGTGGTATGATGTTTAAAATGTTTTACCTGAAATCATCAGTTACCTTTCTCTGTCCATTGTATCACCCAGTCTCTTCAGATGTCCAGCAGCCTTCTGCACACATGTGGTATGATGTTTAAAATGTTTTACCTGAAATCATCAGTTACCTTTCTCTGTCCATTGTATCACCCAGTCTCTTCAGATGTCCAGCAGCCTTCTGAACACATGTGGTATGATGTTTAAAATGTTTTACCTGCAATCATCAGTTACCTTTCTCTGTCCATTGTATCACCCAGTCTCTTCAGATGTCCAGCAGCCTTCTGAACACATGTGGTATGATGTTTAAAATGTTTTACCTGCAATCATCAGTTACCTTTCTCTGTCCATTGTATCACCCAGTCTCTTCAGATGTCCAGCAGCCTTCTGAACACATGTGGTATGATGTTTAAAATGTTTTACCTGCAATCATCAGTTACCTTTCTCTGTCCATTGTATCACCCAGTCTCTTCAGATGTCCAGCAGCCTTCTGCACACATGTGGTATGATGTTTAAAATGTTTTACCTGCAATCATCAGTTACCTTTCTCTGTCCATTGTATCACCCAGTCTCTTCAGATGTCCAGCAGCCTTCTGAACACATGTGGTATGATGTTTAAAATGTTTTACCTGCAATCATCAGTTACCTTTCTCTGTCCATTGTATCACCCAGTCTCTTCAGATGTCCAGCAGCCTTCTGCACACATGTGGTATGATGTTTAAAATGTTTTACCTGAAATCATCAGTTACCTTTCTCTGTCCATTGTATCACCCAGTCTCTTCAGATGTCCAGCAGCCTTCTGAACACATGTGGTATGATGTTTAAAATGTTTTACCTGAAATCATCAGTTACCTTTCTCTGTCCATTGTATCACCCAGTCTCTATCACCCAGTCTCCTCAGATGTCCAGCAGCCTTCTGCACACATGTGGTATGATGTTGTGCTTTTGCACATAGCTGACTTATCAGTCTTGTGCTTCCTGTCCGTGGATTCACTGCAGAAGGAAAATAAATATTTTACTTGTATATATTGATGATGAGCTGTTTCATGAAGCACAACTTTTGCAGGATAATAATTTTTTATATATATCTATATCTATATCTATATATATATATATTATGACACTACAGAACATAACTTTTCCAAGAAATAATTTTTCTCACAAAAGGAAGACGTGCATCTATGAAACATTTATGCTTCAGACAGCTCTACCAACTGCAAATACTATGAATCACATCTCTTACAAAGCAGGGCTTACAACAAAACTCTACATGTAACTGCATAACAATAATTACATTACATACATATCTCCTCCTGAAAGGCATAATTTCCCCATTAAAAAAAACAGAAATGGTTACTAAGCAAAATGTGGATGACCAAAGGATACCCATCAGATGTGGATAACTATAGATGAATTCTTCCAAAAGAAATCAAGCGAAAGGTCTGTAGCCTCTAACAGAAACAATGACTATGCCATGGCTATCTGAACTACAGGAAGAACTACTTTAAATGAAATGTGAAGGAAAGTACAGTTGTGAAAGTGAACTTATCATCATGGCAGATGTTCTAACGGATCACGTTTGCAGTCAGCAGTACACGTGTAAAACGTCTGATCGGTTATGTGAAGCACCTTGGACTCATGGGTACACAAGTCAGCAGTACACGTGTAAAACGTCTGATCGGTTATGTGAAGCACCTTGGACTCATGGGTACACATTCTCCTTTCCTAAACAGCCCCTTCAGGGATTTCCTTATCAAAGTCTGCTGCTACTAACAGGTCATTAATGTTAATGCTGCTACTAACAGGTCATTAATGTTAATGCTGCTACTAACAGGTCGTTAATGTTAATGCTGCTACTAACAGGTCGTTAATGTTAATGCTGCTACTAACAGGTCGTTAATGTTAATGCTGCTACTAAGGTCATTAATGTTAATGCTGCTACTAACAGGTCATTAATGTTAATGCTGCTACTAACAGGTCGTTAATGTTAATGCTGCTACTAACAGGTCGTTAATGTTAATGCTGCTACTAACAGGTTGTTAATGCTGCTACTAACAGGTCGTTAATGTTAATGCTGCTACTAACAGGTCGTTAATGTTAATGCTGCTACTAACAGGTTGTTAATGCTGCTACTAACAGGTCGTTAATGTTAATGCTGCTACTAACAGGTCGTTAATGTTAATGCTGCTACTAACAGGTCGTTAATGTTAATGCTGCTACTAACAGGTCGTTAATGTTAATGCTGCTACTAAGGTAGTTAATGTTAATGCTGCTACTAACAGGTCGTTAATGTTAATGCTGCTACTAACAGGTCGTTAATGTTAATGCTGCTACTAACAGGTCGTTAATGCTGCTACTAACAGGTCGTTAATGTTAATGCTGCTACTAACAAGTCGTTAATGTTAACCCCTTTCCCTGAAAGGATGGGAAGAGTTTGGATAGATTTGGGAAGAAAGTTTATTTTACCATTCAAACTTTTGAATTAACAGGTTCACATGTTGATATTTTACCGACTTCCTTTGAGAACATAAGTTGTTTAACTATTAACCTCCTTTCATCTGAGGTTAAAATTTATAATTCATTAACTGTATCCATTTCTCACATAACCAAACTCTGTTTAAAGTGCTCTTATGATTCTGCAAATGCTATATCCAAGAGCTGCTGCTACTAGGACAGTCATGAGAAGATTTGCTTGGTTATGTTCTCAAATGTTGCTAAATGATGTTAAATCTAAGATTTTAAAGTCTCCCATAGACAATAATGTTTGTTTGGCCCTTTTGCTGCTGAGGTACTTAGAACATTTAATGAAGAGGGATGTTAACTCAAGAGGGTGATCCAAATTTTACAACCCTCCTTTCCTAAGCTTAATAAAAAATTATTTTTATAGGTTCATACATTCATAATGAGTAATCATTAGTGCTAGGCTATGTGCCCTTCCAGACAAATTTTAAGCCTAGCCAGTTTCCCTTTTTGCGCTCAACTTTATCTTAATTGATTATTTTCTGGCCTTACTCATCCCATGATCAATAATTACATATTACGCTTACTGAGAAAAACTGGGATTACACCATAAATAATCTGAGGGAATCTACATATGGGATAAAGCATTTTGGAGTTATTGCTGTCCATTTGTAGCATAGGGGCAGTCCTGGGGTACATTTTCTGTATCCCATCCATAGACCTAAGTTGCACTTGAATGTGGACAAGAATGAACTTTATTTTATGTGGACTGAGAATCTGTTCCAGAGGAGAAGTATCCTCTGTGAGATATACCTGTCGATGTTGTAGCAGAGGTTTAGATCCTTAGACTGAGTACTCCTGATGCCATAACACAACAAACTCTGCTCACCAACAAAAACTAAGAACCAAGCCATGAGAGACGAAAATCCAGTAAAAATGCTTTATTCCATTACCATCAGTAGAGTTAAGCTCTTTCATCCATTAGGACATCATCAGAACTGAATGCACAGCCCAATCAACCGTTTAAATAGTATTTAAAAAACAATCACGACTCAAACATTAATTAATTTAAAAAAAGTCAAGCAAAATTGAGCATTATAAAAACTGAAAACTGAATAAATCAGTATTAAATACTTAAAAGTATGTTATTTAAAATGAAAAAAAAAAAAAACAAATTAGCATTCTAAACTTTTTACATGCAAAATAGATGAAATGGAGCAGGTGTCATTTTAGCCCAGGCTCCACAATGGAATTGAGCCTGCATTGCCATTTTAACTCCCTAAGTAACAAATGTTCCTCAGCAGTTCTCCCCCTGTCATCCCTCTTAAGTTGTTCAATAACAAAATACCCAAACTTATGACCAGGGTTTTTTTTCAACATGCTTGAACAATGCATTTGTGTCTTTCTTATTAATAATATCTTTCATGTTTGTATATCCTATCACTAACCCGTCTAATAGTTTTACCTGTATAATAGGCAACACAGGGTAAACAACTAGCAGCATAAATAGCCCATTTTGTATTTCAGTTGTATTTCTCCTTAACCAACACCTTTTATCCATTCAGAAAAAACTGTTGTCCTGCCAGTATACAAGGACAAATTTTACAGCATCCACACTTAAACATACCTTGTAGTCCAGAAGAGCTACATCTGCTACCATCAGTCTGCTATTTTCTCTCTAACAACTGTTTTAATACTAGAATCTTTCCTATAGACCACTACTGGTCCATCACCTAGTATTCTACACTGTTGAGAATTAGCAGAAATCAATAACCAATTGCATCTTAATGCCTGGACTGTTAGAGAGAAAACAGCAGACTGATGGTAGCAGATGTAGTTCATCTGGACTACAAGGTATGTTTAAGTGTGGATGCTGTAAAATGTGTCCTTGTATACTGGCAGGACGACAGTTTTTTCTGAATGGACAAAAGGTGTTGGTTAAGGAGAAATACAACTGAAATACAAAATGGGCTATTTATGCTGCTAGTTGTTTACCCTGTTTTGCCGATTATACAGGTAAAACTATTAGACGGGTTAGTGATAGGATATACAAACATGAAAGAGATATTATTAATAAGAAAGATACAAATGGATTGTTCAAGCATGTTGAAAAAAAACTCGGTCATAAGTTTGGGCATTTTGTTATTGAACAACTTAAGAGGGATGACAGGGGGAGAACTGCTGAGGAACATTTGTTACTTAGGGAGTTAAAATGGCAATGCAGGCTCAATTCCCTTGTGGAGCCTGGGCTAAATGACACCTGCTCCATTTCATCTATTTTGCATTTAAAAAGTTTGGAATGCTAATTTTTATTTTATTTTTATTTTAAATAACATACTTTTAAGTATTTAATACTGATTTATTCAGTTTTCAGTTTTTTATAATGCACAATTAGTCTTTTAAGGATGTTTTTCTTGATGTTTTTTTATTTAGTGTTTATGAGTCATGTGATTGTTTATTTAAACTGTTGATTGGGATGTGCATTCATTTCTGATGATGTCCTAACGGATGAAAGCACAACTCTACTGATGGCGTTGGAATAAAGCATTTTTACTGGATTTTCGTCTCTCTTGGCTTGGTTCTGAGTACTTCTGATGCCATTTGACTTGCTGACGAGCAGTACATCAATCAGTACTGGCTTGAAGGATGTCTTGTATGCCAGACACATGGCACCTCTTAGCAGTCTGTAGGATACAGAGTACAGTGGCAGGGCTTTGAGTCGGTCCATAATGGACATGTATTTTAGGTCTTGTATCCTTTTAGTAAGGTATTTCTCTGGGCATTCTAGTTGTTGCATGTGTCTGGACAGATACATAGGTTCATAGGTGTGTATTAGGCTAATGGCCCTGGAGCCTTTACATGCCTAGCCCATAGGATTACCATGGCATGGTGCCACCCGACCTTATTTCCTAGTGCCTCTGTCGAGTAGAGCCACTGGAGTGATTCCCAGGGTGAATTTTCTATGCCCCATCCACTCATCAAAATTTCTCTTGCAGAGGGCTAGTGAGGTGCTTTGCTTGACATGTATGGGAAGTCTATTCCATACCATGGGCAGTCTCTGGGTTATGAACCTGTCCCCCCAGCATGTTCTGTTGACTGTGGTAATGAGGTTGAGGTCTCTGGAGCGTGTGGTGCGGAGGGATTGGGATTTCTTTAGATGTAGCATTTCTAACAGAGCTGGGTCAGACATGGCTTTGTAGGTCAAGCAGAGATAGCCTCTTAGTAGATGATATGAGACAGAGAACAGCTGGAGTTTTTTGAGTCTATCCATATAGGATAAGTGTTTAAGGCCTAGGATCCTCTTTGTGAGGTACATGTGTGGCCTCTCCAGTTGTTGCACGTGTCTAGTGAGGTACATGCCAAATAGGGCCATTGTACTCGATGACTGCCCTAATGAGGGAAGAGTAAAGGGAGACAATGACCTCTTTTTTTCCTGGATGCAAAACTCTTAGTAATGAGATGTGCCACATAGAAGGACTTTCTGACCACAGTGGCAATGTGGTGGTCAAAAGACAGGCTGGTGTCAACCTGTGTTCCCAGATATATTATAATGCCTTCTGTGTTCAGTGGACTACCATCAATGTGGTAATTCAAGGGAATGGGGCTTTTCCCAAGGGGGATGATGACACATTTTTTGGCATTGAGCTTAAGACCATGGTTCTGACACCAGTAGTTGGTGTCACTGAGGTCTTTCTGTAGGATGTCAGCATAACTTGGGGAGTTAACACTAGCTCCCAACTTGCAATCATCTGCGAACTTTGTCAGCCAGAGCCCCTTTGTGTTGGCCTGGACCTCAGAGACATAGATACCAAACAGGAGAGGACCCAGGACCGAACCTTGTGGGACTTCACTCATGACTGGTTGGCAGTCTGACCTGGAGTCAGCTACTTTCACACTGTGGGTTCTATCTGTGAGTCAGTTTGTAACCCACATAGTGATGTAGGGGTCGATGCCTAGCTTAGTGAGTTTTTCTATGACTCCTGAGTGGGGAATGGTATCAAAGGCCTTGGCCAGATCAAGGTAGGCTGTATGAACCACCTTGCCCTCACCCACACCTCTGGCGACTGACTCAAAGAAGTCAACCAAGTTGAGCAGGCATGATCTACCCTTCACAAAACCAAATTGTGTAGGATCCAGAGTTTGGAGATTCCCTATATCCTTATTTATTAGGTCCATGATGATGCGTTCCATAGCTTTGCATATCACACTCATCAGGCTAATTGGGTGATAATTCCTGGGGTCTGCAGTCTCTCCTCCTTTGTGGAGAGGGATGACTGTAGCAGTGCGCCATTCGGTAGGGACAAAGCCTGAGGTGAGGCTCTGATTGAACAGGGCACACAGGTGAGGGGCCAGTTCACTCTGTATTTCATGTAGAACACAGCCAGGGATATTGTCGGGTTCCATAGAAGCTGTATTCTTGGCCTTGGACATTGCTGTTTTAACCAGTGCAGCAGTAATACTGGGTGCCTGGCAATCTATTGGTATTGCGATTGGTCCTTTGCTAGGGGAGGGGTAAAGTTAGCACTGAATCTGTCAGCCAGTATATTGGCAATATATGTTGGCTCGGTATAGGAGGAAACCACTGTACAGCAGCTCAGACCAAATCTGGGTATTGCCGTGGAGATTCTTTACATAACTACAGAAGGTATTGTGGTTGTCTTTACTATCTGCTGCAATTCTGTTTTTATAGCTATCTTTAGAGGATTTGATGAGGGATTTCAACCTTTTGTTGTGGCTGATAAGGGATTTTTTTCAGTCTTGGGACTTCGCCTTATTCCGCATCAGTTTCCTCCTTCTGTTGTAAAGTTTGTTTATGGCAGGGAACAACCATATTGGCTGCTTTTTTCTTGAGGAGAGCGTCTTGCTTCTATTGGGTATGGTGAGATCCATGCATTTGTGTAAGTGTTCGTATAGTGCACTGGTGTATGATTCGGCAGTCATGCAACTATTCTCCATTTACATGGGTGCCGTGAAGTTAACCATCTCTGCTTTTAGGAGCCCAAAGTTAGCTTTGGAGAAGTTTTTCATGGTGGTTACCTTTGGGGAGGTGGATTTCCAACGTGATTAGTTTGTGGTCAGATCTAACCAGGGAGGAATTGACTACTGGTGTAGAGCAACGGTCGCCCATGTTAGTAATGACCAGGTCAATGATATCGCTACCTCTAGTGAGGGTAAGAATGAGCTGGTCCAGAGCATTGGAATTAATGAATTCCAGAAAGCATTGGGCAAGTGTACTGGTACATGAGTAGTTTTCCCAGTTAATTGAGGGGTAGTTGAGGTTGCCCAGTATGAGAGTGTTAGGTTGGACCCTAATATTCTGCAGGGTGCGTAGGAACATGGAGTGAGAGTCTTGGGACATGGTTGGGGACCTATAGCAGGCTATGACCTGAATCACTGTCTTACCCAATGTTAGCTGCACCCGAAGTAACTCAGATGCATTATGTTGGGCTACCAGTCTGGAGGTGTGCACATCTTTATGAATATGGAAATACCACTGCCTTTGAAGCTTCGGTCCAAGTTCTGGGGTCAAACGGTGAGGAATGAGTTATAGCCTGGTAATGCAGGGGTGCTTTCTGCTGCCTTGAACCGGGTCTCTGTTAGAGCACAAATGTCGATGTTCTCCATTTTAAGGAGTGCTTCGAGTGAGTGCATTTTGAGATTTAGACTTCAAGTGTTGAGCAGCATGACTCTCAGATTGCATTTGTTTGTAGCTGTTACGGTGGTACTATGGTCTTTGTAACACCACCTAAAATGGCACTACAGGGGTGGCAAGAGCCTTGGCCAGTATCAGGAAGCCCAGGGGTGACAGATGCAGGCCATCTCTGGCAAAGCATCGAGGTCTTTCAATCATGTCATCCCAGGCAGACAGATACTGGATCCCTTTAGAATGACACCAGAAACTTAGCCAATTGTTGAAGGGTCATATCCGCCAGGGCTACATAATGCAAGAGCTCCTCCATGTCTCTTTTCATGTAGTCTAGGGAGGTACATCTCAGGTCTTTCACACCAACATGTACAATGACAGAGTCAAATTTGTACCTGTTGTCGAGGGACCTGAGTGCATGCATTATGTGGCGGATCATGGCGCCTGAGAGGCAGCTGACTGTTACTATCTCCTTATTCAGCCTAGTGAGTGGGACATCAGTGTGCCTCACTATCGAGTCACCTATAACTAGTGTGTATGGCATGCTGTTTTGCCTTAGGGGGAGAGTTATGTGTTTCGTGATTAGTGTTGTGTTGTGGTGGTCAGGTGCATTTCTGCCTTGGAGGTCTCTGCTGTTTGGGTAGATTTTTATTGAGAACCTTCACGAAGGTGGGTGTGTAGTTTGTGTTTTTTTTGTGAAGGCAGTGCTGGTGTGTGTTCAGGAGGGCTGTGTGTTCCATGTGGTGTGGTGCAAGTGTTGACCTTCTCCTCTTGACCAGCTATTCCGGTCTTGGCTGGAGAGTGCATGGCTTCCAATTTGGATATACAAGTGCATCTCTCACAAGTCTGAGTGTTGGGAGATAAGAGGGCTGTCAGTGTACATGAGGCAGTTGCTACATTGCCTCAGGATGCCCAAGTTCACCAGTTTAGTAGGAGAAAGCACAGGGAACTGACCTTTAGACATGCCTGGAGGGGTGGGCATTAATAAATACTGGAGCTGTTTCCTTGTAGAATGTTTAGTGCTGGTAGCACTTCTGTGTGCTACAATAATTGCTACAAGAAGTCTGGTAAAGTGCTAAACTAATAAGAAAAAAACAGCTCGAATAATAAGCTAGTAAAAGTGCAGGAGAGGAGAGAACTAGCAGATCTAAGGGAAAATTTGACTTTGGCACTGCTCAGAAGCTTACAAACAGCCCTGGATACAGCAAATCTGTATCTGGACTGGATTATTTACAGGAAAGGTTGGAAACAAATGCAGATGTGGACTTTTAAGACAGAAAGTTGAAAGAGATGGAAAAAGATTGCCCAAACAGCCAACAAGCTACAATTTCTGGGCCAGAAACCACTCCTCTTGTGGTAGATAGGATACTTAGTGCTGGATACTTAGTGCTTACCACTCCCACTGATAAGTCAGAAGGTTTCCTCCAACACAGAAAGGCTTGGGGGCGGGGGGCTCAGAAGCTTGCCAGCAGTCCTGGATACAGCAAATCTGTATCTGGACTAGACTAGTGACAGCAAAGGCAGGAAACAAGCTTAGATTTTTTTTCAGACAGCAGCTAAAACAGTACTAAAAACAGTTCAAGTGCAGTGCAAGCTGGCACACTTGAGTGTGCAGCAGTATTAAAGCGACTACAGTTTAAATAAATGCAATTTATTCGAAATGCATTCTCAACTAAATTCAGTTGTTTTATTCAACTCTGAACAGTTAAGAAGTGCCAGAAAATATACTTATCAGCTGAGAAGCACACTCAGTCAGAACAGAAGGAGAATTTATTTATTTTTGTTAGTAAAGTGGGTACTTTTCCATTATCGGGGGAACACTTGTAAAGAGCAGTTTGAATGTTAAAACACACTTGCAATGATTTCACAGTGGATGTTTTGTATTGGAATACCTATAAAAGGCTTGCTCTCCCTTTGTGCGTTAGTAATCCCTTTCCCTGAAAGAATTGCACTTTATACACCGTACTCTCTGTTTTTAAAGCATAAATGCACACACTGTCAACATACAGAGCACTAGCGGTTGCTTAGCTGGAGTTATTTTCACTTCTGAAGGTGTATTAGTACACCCCAGTAGAAGCTGACCCGCAACTATGCCCTCAAGTGTTGCTGAATGAGTGTTGCGGAAGTTTCACTGGAGTCATCACTTGATTGTTTTGATTTGTAGCATGTCTTGACTGACAAGCAAAGAGCTGCCTGGGACACAATTCCGTGAGAGACAAGAAAATAGTAGCATGCAGATGGGACAGAGTGTCTGAAGCTGTCGGAACCCCATGAGACCACAGTTCTTAAAGGACCACTATGGGCAAATGATGAAGAAAACATGTATTTATCTTGCCATGATTTACTACACCTCCCAAAGCTGCCTGCAGCAAAATAAGTACTCATTCCTAATTTTATTTTGTTTTTACTCTTTTCTGTCCTCATGGGGGCAGACATTGGGATTCCTTTGGAAAGCTAAATCTGTCCCATAATGCACAGACTGAGAACAAATAGCCCTACCATTTGTTGTCAGACTAGACTTCCATTCACTTAGAATGGAACACCTGAAAAAAACTGCCAAGTTTGTGAGTCTGCAGCTCGTGTGTCATTGACTTATGTGCTGAGTTTTACAAATGTTGTTCCTACTGATGTACTACACATTCTCTGAAAGAAACTTGCAAAAGTGTCAACAAATTACTGAGATAAAAAAGACTTTTCACAAGGAGCAGTTTTGCAAGTTTCATTTCCTGGCCAAGTTACTCCTTCCATCTCCCCTCCTTCAGTGGGCTACAGTCTCACATTTCCAGCTTTACTAGATTCAACTATTTAGTCAACTTAGCATAACAATAGACATCAAAAAAAAAAAAATCACAGCCTGGTGTGCCACTAAATCTGTTCCCTTGTATGTTCTCTATGTCTCTTCACTTCTGAACAGCATTTCCCAGGAATAAAATAAAATAAAAAAAAAAAAAGCAAACGCATCAGTCCAGAGTTTAGGCCAGTCTGTCCATTTAAAATGTGCACAGTAAAATATTCAACTTATAATGCATTTTGGCTGCTGACATGGTTATCTTTACATAGTTATTCTATTATACTATAACCTGAGCTTATGGTATTTAATGATAAATTTTACAACAGTTCTCAGTTTCTTAACAATGACCTCCCCAAGCCTCTGATGTGACCTAATACTTTTTCTTACTATTGCTTTATCCAGTTTGTCTTGGTTGTATACCTGTAGCATATGTCTCTCATCCTCTCAGCAACAGACTCCTGGAGAAAACTTCCAAAGCAGATACTTGTATTGAAAGAGTAGCAGCAGCTGTAGCAGTGATACCACACTCCAAAACAATGCACTCAAACATAGTATTGACAAACACGGGAATGTATATGTCTGAATCGAGCAGTGATGAAATTGCTAGGGACTTCACTGAGCACAATTTTACTCAATCTCTCCATTTCATAATCCATAACATTCGCACCACACTTGCAAAGGCACACCTCCACCTTCCACAAACACAGCTACCGCACCCATACAACATACCAGTCAAATTTAAGGCTTTTCCCACATCTCTGCAAAACACTGCTGTAATGGCTTTGGCAAACAAATGAAAATGATTGATGGGTGTTGGTTGAAGACTCCCATCCATATCTCTCAACAGTACAGATTTTTGCAGAAAGTCCAGATTTTTTGTTTGGTTTTCATAAAATTGCAGTTTTCTGTCAAATCACTGGCAAATCATTGAACACTGAAGTCAGAAAGTCAGACATTTGATTTTCAGACTTCATATCCTTAAGAAAATTCACTCTAATGCAAAATCTGTTTATCAACTTTCTAAGTTTGTAAGTGCAATATTTATAAATTGTCCCATTTTTGGGCCTTTGTCCCCTATTATTTATGGCCTTGTCCAGATTTCTTGTTCTATGATGTTGAGAGTTATGCTGCCATCCCTTCCTACTGGAGCCAGTCCACTGCACTTGCACAAGTGTACCCCTCAGCAGGGCAGCAAGCAGGTAGTGCAGATTTGCTTTATAGTTCTTTTACACCACACACCCACACACACCCACACACCCCCACACCCACAGTAAATCTTGTTGTCCATGTTATCTATTCTTTTCCTTGGTTTCGTTTCTCTTACTTGTAATGTTACTTTTACAGTTCTTTTACACCACACACACACAAACACACCATGTTATTTATTCTTTTCCTTGGTTTTGTT
This sequence comes from Protopterus annectens, assembly GCF_019279795.1. Taxonomy (NCBI): domain Eukaryota; kingdom Metazoa; phylum Chordata; order Ceratodontiformes; family Protopteridae; genus Protopterus; species Protopterus annectens. Next base: position 1,082,136,104 of record NC_056748.1, read on the forward strand.
TCTCTTACTTGTAATGTTTCTTTTACACCACACACACACACACACACACACACACACCATGTTATTTATTCTTTTCCTTGGTTTCGTTTCTCTTACTTGTAATGTTACTTTTACAGTTCTTTTACACGACACACACACAGTAAATCTTGTTGTCCATGTTATTTATTCTTTTCCTTGGTTTCGTTTCTCTTACTTGTAATGTTACTTTTACAGTTCTTTTACACCACACACACACACACACACACAGTAAATCTTGTTGTCCATGTTATTTATTCTTTTCCTTGGTTTCGTTTCTCTTACTTGTAATGTTGCTTTTACTCATTTTTTCTCCTGCCTCCCATATCTACCCTAATTATTACTTCTCACAAATACTTTTTCTCCCTCTTTCTTCTCTTCCCCTCCTCCTCTTTATCCACTATTTGAACTTTTCCACTCTGAAATGTGCTTTATGGCTAAATAATGAACTGTCACCCTTATAATGTTTGCACATTTCAATGCTACATAATATTGTATTTAGTGTAATAATAGGTTCATAGGTAGGTACTAGGCTATCGGCCCAAGGGCCTAAGTAAGCCTAGCCAACAAGTTTCCCTGGCTTATGCCATCCAAGAAAGTTATTTTCCTGTGCTGCTGTTGAGGAGAGCCAGAGAAGTGATTCCCAGGGTATATTTTCCTATCTCCCATCCACTCAAAGATTTTTCTTGAAAAGTGCTAATGAGGAACTTTGCTTGACATAGATGGGTAGCTTGTTCCAGAGTATGGGAAGTCTCTGGGACAGGAATCTATCTCTCCAGCATGTCCTGTTTATTCTGGCGACAAGGTTTAGGTCCCTAGAGCGTTTAGCTCAGAGGGATTGGGATTTCTTTAGGTGTAGCATGTCCAACAGCTCTGGGTTTGACATAGCTTTATATGTTAGGCAGAAATCACCTCGGAGTAGGCGATATGCTAGGGAATAAAGCTGGAATTTTTTTAGATGGTCAGTGTAGGGCATCTGTTTGAGGCCAGTAATCCTCTTTGTGAGGTACTTCTGCGGCCTTTCCAGCTGCTGCAAATGTCTTGTGAGGTACATTCCAAAAGGGGCATTGTACTCTATAATCGGTCTAATGAGTGTCAAGTAAAGGGGAACAATGACCTCTTTTTTTCCTGTTTGAGAACCCTTTTGTGATGAGGTGTGCCACATAGGACTTCCTGACTACTGTAGCGATATGATTATCAAAGGAGAGACTACTGTCCACCTGGGTCCCAAGGTCTCATCACACATTCGGTGTTAAGTAGACTACCACCTATGTGGTAGCTTGGTTCCACTTCATATCATCGAAATTTCATTTCATCAAAATTCAAATCATCGAGACCAAATCATCGAAAACTCACATCATCGAATCTCAAATCACTGAAAACTATAAAGCAACTAGAAATAACATCCCAGACACTGTTAACTACGTTTATGCAGGGGGGCAAGCCCCCCTGCACCCCCCATGTGGGGGGCTCTGCCCCCACACCCCCGTAATTAAATATACCAACTCCAAGGTTGCACTACAGTGGGGTTTTCCCCCACTGTAGTGCGACCTTGGAGTTATATTAATACGGGGTGTGGGGCTCCCATGGGGGTGCAGGGGGGCCCCTGCATAAACGTAGGAAAAACTTTGTGGAATGTTATTTCTAGTTGCTTTATAGTTTTCAATGATTTGAGATTCGATATGAGTTTTCGACAAAATGAGTTTTCGACGATTTGGTCTCGATGATTTGAATTTCGATGATATGAAATGGAACCGGTAGCTCATGGGTACAGAGTTTTTACAAAAGGCGATGACCATGCACTTTTTGGCATCGAGCTTGAGGCCATGGCTCTAACACCAGGCATGTCTCAGTGAGGCCCTTCTGTAGGATGTCCACATCATTTGGGGAATCGACTATGGTTCCTAGTTTGCAGTCATCTGCGAACTTCGTTAGCCAGAGGCCTTCTGTGTTAGCTTGTACTTCAGAGAAGTACATACCAAACAGGAGAAGTCCCAGGACTGAACCCTGTGGTACTCCGCTTGTCACTGGTTTGATGTCATATTTGGACTCTGCAACTTTTACAGTGTGGGTTCTGTCAGTGAGTCAGTTGGCAACTCATCTTGTGACACAGGGATTTATACCTAGTTTAGTGAGTTTATCTATAATTCCAGAGTGGGGGACAGCTATAATTTCAGAATGGGGGATGGTGTAAAAAGCCTTGGCGAGGTCAAGATAGGCTGTGTGAACCACCTTAGCCTCATCGACTGCCTCAGAGAAGTCGATTAGGTTCAGGATGCATGATCTGCCTTTCACAAACCCGAACTGGGTGGGGTCCAGAGTTTGGAGGTTACCAATGTCTTTGTTTATGAGTTCCATGATGATATGTTCCATGACCTTGCAGACCAAACTCATCAGGCTAATAGGACGATAGTTCCCGGGATCAGTGGTGGCTCCCCCTTTGTGGAGTGGGATAACTGTTGCTATGCACCATTCAGTGGGCACAAAGCCTGATGTGAGGCTATGCTTGAACATGGTGCTTAGTTGGGGAGCCAGTTCATTCTGAAGTTCATGTAAAATGCAGCCTGGGATGTTGTCCAGTCCCATGGAAGCTGTGTTTGTGGCTTTAGAGTGTGCAGCTTTTACCTGTGTAATTGTGATTACAGGGACTCTGCATTCTTCCTGTATAGATATGGGCCCTTTAGGGTGTGAGGGTGATAAAGATAGCACTGAACCTATCTGCCAGAATGTTGGCAATATCAGTTGGTTCTGTAATTTTCATGCAGTTGTGCTGTAACTCAGAGCAGATCTGGGTGTTGCCATTGAGATTCTTGACATAGCTATAGAATGCTTTGTAGTTGTCCTTAGAATCAGTGGCGATTTTATTTTCATAGCTAGCTTTGAAGGCTCTTATAAGGGATCTCAGCATCTTACTGAGGCTGATCAGAGAAGCTCCACCACTCATGGGGTTTTACTCTCTTTTGCAACAGTTTCTTCCTTCTGTTGTACAGTTTGTTTATGGCAGGGGACCACCAGATTGGCTTCCTTATTTTGGGGGATAGCTTCTTGGTTCTGTTTGGGATAGCACAATCCATGCACTCATGTAAGTGCTTATAGAGTGCATTTGTGTAGGATTCAGCAGTTCTAACTGTATTGTCCATCTGCATGGGTGTTATGAAGTTCGCCACTTCTGTCTTAAGAAGCATGAAGTCGGCTATGGAGAAATTTTTTACCGTGGTTTCCTTAATGGGGGTGGGGGCGGGATGTGGATATCTAGGGTGATTAGCTTATGGTTGGATCTGACCAACAAGGAGTTGACTTCGGGTGTGGAACACCGGTCATTTACGTTGGTAATGACTAGGTCTAGGATATTGCTGCCCTTGGTGGGGGTGTGGATAAGTTGATCCAGGGCACTGGAGTTTATGAATTCCAGAAAGCATTGAGCGAAGGAGTTGGTACATGAGTAGTTTTCCCAGTTAATGGTAGGGTAGTTGAAATTGCCCATTATCAGGGTGTTTGAACCCTAATATTTTCCAGTATATCAAGAAAAGAGGAGTGGGAATGCTGGGGCATGGTGGGGGATCTATAGCCAGCTACAATTTGGATTGCAGTTTTACCCAGAGTTAGTTGCACTTGGATAACCTCAGATACATTATGCTGAGCAGCTAGCCTGGAGGTGTGGAAATCCTTAATGAATATGGGCACACCTCCGCCTTTGATGTTCCAGTCCAGGTTACGTGGCCAAAACGTGTGGTATGAGTTATAGCCTGGTAATGCAGGGGTGCTCTTTGGTGCCTTGAACCAGGTCTCAGTCACTGCACAGGTATCGATGTTCTCCATTTTAAGGAGTGCCTTGAGTGAGTGCATTTTGAGATTTAGACTTCTAGCACTGAGTAGCATTACCCTCAGTTCTTGCTTGCCTGTTTCTGTTACATTTGAAACTTGTCTAAAAAAGGCACTATAAGGGCGGCAAGAGCCTTCGCCAGTATCCGGAATCCCATGGGAGACAGGTGCAGGCCATCTATGGCAAAGCATCATGGTCTGTCGACCATGTCGTCCCAGGCAGACAGATACTGGGTCCGCTTAGAATGACACCAGAAGCTTAGCCAATTGTTGAAATCAATCATTTTGTCCTTGTACTGCGGTATCATTCTGGGCGATGGCAGAATGCTACTCAGGGCTAGGGTCATAACTCAATGGGCTACAAGATCAGAGAGCTTTTCCATGTCTCTTTTCATGTAGTCCAGGGAGGCATGTCTCAGGTCATTCACACCAACATGGACAATGACAGAGTCATATTTGTACTTGTTGTGGAGTGACCTGACTGCATGGGTTATGTGGCAGATCCTGGCACCCGACAGGCAGCTAGGGTTGCCAGCTTTCTTTGTGGCTAAAACCAGATAAGGTCACGCCCCTCGCATCACCCACAACTCCACCCATTCCCTCCCCCTCTCCCATCCATTCTCCACCCATTTTGTGACATCACTGTGACATCAGCTGATGGGAACGCCCTCTTTTTTTGTTCTGGATGCCTGCTCTCAGCCACTGCTAAACAAAACAATTACAGTCTCACAATGAAAACAGACTTAGCATTAAAACTACTCTTCCTTTAAATCTCACATTCACCAAAACAGCATTGAAACCCATGTTCAAAGAAAATGCATCTGGCCAAGTGACCAGTTGTGGTTGTGGATTACGTTTACCTTTGCTTTGAGCATTTATGTAAGTATTCTAAAGTTGCTTACAAAATATTAAGATTTACTGTATTTATAGTGCTTTACAAAATTAAGTTCAAGACCTAGAAGAGATTAGTTAGCATTGAATAGTTTTTCATTTGAACTTATTTTTTACTGCCTATGATCCAAAAATATGAGCATTTTTTAGAAATGTGAAAAAATATAACTTAATTGTGTCATATGGCTTAATATGTAGCCATTTAATGTGACAAAAAGAGGGTCGCCTTTACTATGGAACGTTTTGAACTCTAAGAAAAAGACTGAATTTGAGGGCTTGATTTCATAATAATCAAGTGTTCATTCTATACTAATCTAGTGCTGAAGCAGCTTTTTGGTAGGAAAGGTTATGTATCAAAAAAAGAGTACTTACAAACTAGTGACAAGAACTACACCTGTTTTGGTTATTATGCGATGTTTTAAAATGTGCTACTTTTAAACAACAATTAATAGTTTTTAAATATTAACAAAAAGTTCACCATAAAAAAATTAAGATACAGTCAGACAAAAGAACAAACACACTTTAAACAACATACACAAGATAGGGTGAGAAAGCAGTAACTTAATACCACGTTACTCCGACCAACATCAACCCACTTACCAACTCAAAATCACAAATGTTCTACAGCAAAATAGCATTGCTGCTTCTAAATCTAGTAAAGTATCCTCTCCGACGTGGCTTTACTGCTTAAGTTAACTAGAAAATGTGTGCATCTAAAATAAACAAACTTCACTGCTCAGTGGCAACACACAGCAACCTTTCAAATGTCAAGTCCTCCTGCAAAACACAGGCCGCCAGTGTTGCTGCAGGCCTGCAGCCCAGATTTTATACAATGCAACTACTTATAAAAAGAAAAAAAAACTCCTAAGCAAGCCCGGTACTTTGCAAATAACACAAATCTAAAATGGTACATCAGTTCTAAACATTGTCTATCAAAAGGCATTCAATGCAATACAATGACAATGAGACTGTACCAACCATACAATGTTTCCTGGCATCTGAATGATCAAATTATAAAACAAAAAAACTTCCCCTTAAGTTAATTACATTTCAGTTGCTCTCCTTTTCATAGCAGCGGCAGCCTCACACACACACACACACCTACCTCTCTGATTTGTCCTGTCCAACCAACCATTCAGTGTGGTCCGCTCCGCTGCGAAGTCCAAACGTCTTCTGGAGTGGCGTCGGAGACTGGAATTCAAATTCCACCGCGCAGAAGATGAAGATGTCATGTAAACAATTTCGGCTTCTTCTGCGTCTGCGCGACCAGATGCAAAGGGCGTTCTTAAAGTAGAACACCCTTAAAAAAAGCACACCGGGACCACACGCAATAAGGAGGGAAGAGAGAGAGTAAAGATGGCACGGGACTCAGGAGAAACGCTTGAGACTGTGGGTGGCAGTGGCACAAAACCCGGACTTCACGTGTCCGGTTTTGAAAGAAATTTGTCACCGGACAATTTGTGAGAAAACCGGACAGTCCGGTCAAAAACCGGACAGCTGGCAACCCTACAGGCAGCTGACAGTAACCTTCTCCTTGTTTAGCCTGGTGAGTGGGACATCAGTGTGCCTGACTATAGATTCAGCTATGACTAGTGGGTTGGGTACGTTGTTTTGCCTAATATATTATATATGTTATAATATATATATGTTTGCCCATAATATCTGAATAAGTGAGTGGGATTTTCATGACAGCATCAAGAAAACATTTTCCTTACTTCTGTGTTTTTCTTTTCTTAAGTTTTGGATTTTTCTTGGTATATTGATTGATTTTCTTAGTATATTTTATTTTTTATTTATTTTCCATTTGTTTACCAGGTTAGTCCGACTGGACACAAGATGACCTTTTTCAGCGGAGGCTGGGGGAGAAAAGCTCCAGGTGCATAGTAAACAATTATAAAAAATAATAAAAATAAATTATACAAACATAGCTATTTTGTACAAAGAGCATAGAAAATATAAAAGGAGTAAAACCAGAGTTTTACAATTGATGCAGCATACACAGTGGTTAGAATGTTGAGAAACAATTAAACAAGATAATATACAACAAATATAAAACTGCATGAACATAAATTCAAAAAGAAGTTTCCATAGACAAACAGGGTCATAAACTAGAAAGCATAACTATATTGACCCAATTTGTATTGCATTTATCTTGTTTTAATGATGATATGTGTGTATTATTGTACGTGTCATATGTGCACAAATATTTGTATTAATCTATGTATTTACAGTATATTGACAAAGTACTGGGTCACATCAGAGACTTGGGAGGTCATTGTTAAGAAACTGAGAACTGTTGTAAAGCTTGGCATTGAATACCATAAGTTCAGGTTATGCTATAAGAGAATAACTATGTAAAGATAACCATGTCAGCAGCCAGAACGCATTCTAAACTGAATGTTTTACTGTGCACATTAAGAAATGGATAGATTGGCCCAAACTCTGGACTGATGTGTGTGCTTTTTTTTTTTATTCCTGGGGAAATGCTATTCAGAAGTGAAGAGACATATAAGGGAACAGTTTTAGTGGCACACCAGACTGCGATTTTTTTGATGACTATTGCCATGCAAAGTTGACTAAATAACTGAATCTAGTAAAGCTGGAAATGTGAGACTGTAGCCCACTGAAGGAGGGGAGATGGGAGGAGTAACTTGGCCAAGAACTGAAACTTGCAAAACTGCTCCTTGTGAAAAGTCTTTTTTATCTCAGTAATTTGTTGACACTTTTGCAAGTTTCTTTCAGAGAATGTGTAGTACATCAGTAGGAACAACATTTGTAACTCAGCACATACCAGTTAATGACACACGAGCTGCAGACTCTCAAACTTAGCATTTTTTTTTCAGGTGGTCCATTCTAAGTGAATGGAAGTCTAGTCTGACAACAAATGGTAGGGCTATTTGTTCTCTCAGTCTGTACATTGAGACAGATTTAGCTTTCCAAAGGAATCACAATGTCTGCCCCCATGAGGGCAGACAAGAGTAAAACAAAATAAAATTAGGAAAGAGCACTTATTTTGCTGCAGGCAGCTTTAGGAAGTGCAGTAAATCATGGCAAGATAAAAAATATATGTTTTTGCATGTTTGCCCGTAATTGTCCTTTAATGTTCCTCAGATTTTTTATTTTTGGCAGAAGAAAGCCTGACGTGAGCAGACGTTCCATTTCTATCAAGCATAAAAAGCATTTTACCCAATTACATTACAACCCATATTTTTTGCCTAAATTTGGGCTAGGACTTTTTCACTGACACTGCCATCACAGTTGCTTAACAGCAGTGATGATGTGTACAAATTTTCTTTAACAAAATGTTGTAATACATACTTTTAAAGGTTTCCTGATTTACGCCTTAAAATTTCATTTGATTTTCTGTTAAATCACCAAGAGGCCAGAAGTCACTCAATATATACCATCACACAATGACGTCGTCAGTGCAGCGCTCTTTACAAGTGTTGCCCCAATAATGGAAAAGTACCATAAAGTGCAAGGGGAGGAAGGATGAGCAGAAGATAATTCAAGGTTAAGAACCTAAGTGGCTTGGCCTTCTCAAATGTTCTCTCTGTATTAGGCAGAATGAACACTAGACTGGGAGGAGTGTCCTAGATCAAATTTACAGTAGGGGTGGGCAACTGCAAAGCCACCGACTATAACAAATACCACAGGAATAGGGTGAGTGGGAGGGAGAAAACCAGTTTCAGAAGAGATCAGAAACAAAAAACAATGTCAGCGAAGATATAAAATAATTCAGTCAGCAAATATATAAAATAATTCAGTCAGGCAAAAATTAAGACAACGCAGAACTCTGAAAAGTTAAAGTGCCAAGAATTACACTTATCAGCGATTATATTTCCAGATTGTTTGAGAGCACTCTTCAGTCAGAACACAAGGAGTTTCTAAAAGTGTATCAAATGAGGCATTATATTCAATGACTGGCCTAGTGAGGGCTAAGTAGAAGGGGATTATCACCTCCCTAGATCTAGACACAATTCCGTTGTTTATAAGCTGTGTAATAGAGAAGGACTTTCTTACAATAACGGACACGTTGGTCAAAAGTTAGGTCACTTTCCACATAAGTCCCAAATCCTGAACAAGGTTTATTGTTAATGTGACAGTTCCCTGGGATAGACGACTTCCCAATAATGCCTATTGAAGCATTTATTTTCAGCTCATGATTTTCATTTATTTTTGGAATAAATCTTCCTGCAGGATGGCTAAGTTATCTGGAGATTCAGCGACTGCCCATAGCTTTCATTCATCTGCAGACTTAGTCAGTCACAGCCCTTTGGCATTGGCTTTCACTTCAGAAAAGTAGATGTCAAAGAGGAGAGGTCACAGCACAGGACTCTTGAGGACTCCACTGGTGACTGGTCTCTTTATGGAGGTAACTTACCCTATTTTGATTTCCTGTGTCCTATCTGTGAGCCAGTTGGAAATCCATTGGGTGACACAGGGGTTTATTCCCAGTTTATTTAGCTTTTCTACTATGCCTGAGTGGGGAATTGTGTCAGAAGCTTTGGCCAAGTCAAGGTATGTGGTGTGCACCGTTTTGTCTTCATCTATTGCTCTGGTAACCTTTTCAAAAAATCTAGCAGGATTTCATGAGAAATTAACAAGTTCCTTGAGATATTTGCAAAGGATGTTAAGATCCTGTTGAGGGTTGAGTGTCTGGTTGTATCTTTGTTATATCTAATTGGTGTGGTTAACAGCTGGGTAAACTTATACAGATAAATATTACTGGTTGGACTTTAAGATTGTACGGTTTGCTGATCTATATTAACATCATCCAATATTATGGTTTCATGAGGGGTTTTTGAGGAGGCCTACCAGAAAGTATCTTCCAGTGTTTTAGCATTGTTACCTGGGGTACGTATATACCCATGAATGTAATTGTCTTGTGAATGTTTAATTTTAGCATGGTAGTAGGATTTCCACCTTAGAGAAAGTAGGCAGAATGTAAGGAAAGAGGGAGATATCTAGTGTGTTTTTTTTTCTAAAAAAAGCGGCACCACCAGCTTTTTTGGCCTTGTCTAATCAGATAATGTTACAGCCTGGTGGGGCAATTTCATAATTTGTCTTTTCTGTTGCCTGGCAGATGCAGGTTTCTTTAGCCACTAAGATGTCTGGAGTGTGTAGTGTGATCTGTATATGCATTTCAGGTTATTATAAATATTTATTAAATGTATATGCTATATATGAAGGCCAGGGGGCATATGGGTGAGGTGGAAGTGATACAGGAGCTGATGGGGATATGCTGTCTGGTATTTAAATATGATGTCTTGGGCCTGGGATTGTGTTGATGTCACCACTATGGAGGTATGATGGCATGGGTAAAAGCTTGTTTGTTTGATTTTACGTTTAATACCCAATTTGTAAGTGAATGGCTGTTGCTTTGAATAGTAGCTGTATGAGTGCTGATATAGATGGGGTGTGACTAGGAGACTAGGTTTAGAAATATTTTGCTTGGAGGACACAGTCTAATAGTCTTGATGAAATTGTGAGGGCAATGGATATTGACAGGATGTTAAGTGTGTAATTAGGAAAAAAATAAGTTATGTCATACCATAACGTTCCATCTGAGTTGTTGATCTTCTTCCAGTCATCACTGATGGGTTTGGTTCCGAGCCCTCGGAACCGAGTTGGCCTTATACCAAGCTTGCGTGCACCAAAAACTCTCGAGCTAAGCTGCTACCCACAATGCCCTTCACTCAGTTACCTCAGATCGAGTTTGCATGCAACATATAGAAGAAACAACAAGTCAGAGGCCATCTCTGCGATGAAACCCTAAGACACCACAAAGACCCAAAAGATCTACCAGAAACCTTTGGAGGGGGTTGGTGGGAGGGTGTGATGACTGGAAGAAGATCAACAACTCGGATGGAATGTTATGGTAAGACATAACTTCTTTATCTGAGGTTGTTAATCTTCTTTCTATTCATCACTGCTGGGACAGAGTCCCCAGCTACTTGGAGTACCTGGGTGGCCCTTATAGAAGAACATTCCTGAGAATCATTGAACCAAAGGCAGCTCTTCCCCTGGAGATCAGATCCAATTTGTAATGCTTGATATAGGTATGGGGCTTAGCCCAAATGGCAGCTGCACAAATGTCAACCATGGAGGCCCTAGAGTGGAAGGCAACCGATGCCGCAATAGCCCTAGTTGAGTGAGCTTTTATTTGGCCAGACTTGGATCCATCCGTAAGCGAATAGGAGAAGGCAATGCAATCCCTGAGCCATTTAGACAAAGTAACTTTCGATACTGCACCTCCCACTCTAGGACCCGCAAAGGAAATGAAAAGCTGATCCAGCTTGCAAAAGGACTTAGTTCTGTTCAGACAGAAATATAATTGTCTATGAACATCCAAGGAATGCAGGCAGTATTCTCCCTTGTTTGAATAATTTGGGAAGAATACCGGGAGCTCAATGGACTGGTTAATCGAAAAGTCAGAAACCACTTTGGGGAGAAAGGATGGGTTAGTACGAAGTGATACTCTTTCCTTATGAAAGATCAGATAAGGGCTCTTGATACATAATGCTTGCAATTCAGAAAGTCGTCTGGCTGAGGTGACAGCCACCAGAAATAAGGATTTCCATAACAGGAATTTTAGATCACATGTCGCAGCAAGCTCAAAAGGGGGCAGAGAAAGAGACTGCAGAACCCAGGAGAGATTCCATGCCTCCACCGGCTGCCTGATGGGAGTCCTGCTGTGGAAAATACCCTTGAGGAAAGTCTTGTAAAGGCGAGAGGAAATATGAACCACTATGGAATTTGGAAACAGCTGCTAGATGGACTCGAATGGTGGAAGCTGAAGCCCCATTGTCGAACAGTTCAGCCAGGTAATGAAGAATAGTGGCTACGGGGGCAGAGAACAGATCTAGCTTCCGATTATGTGACCAAATAGAGAATCTTTTCCATTTATCCCTGTAAAGTTTCCTGGTGGATGGTTTATGAGAGGCCAAGATAATATCACGGACGGGTGAAGAAAGGGTTTCCTGCCTGGCAACTAACGGAAGTGGAGAAACCAAGCCATCAGGTTGAGAGTGGACAGATTCGGGGGAGTCAGCCCTTGTGGGTGAGATATGAAGTCCTGATGAGTGTCTAGGATCCAAGGAGGTTGTAGCAGATGAGGTCGGAGGAAGGGAAACCATACTTGATGAGGCCAGAATGGGGCAATGAGGATCACTTTGCTTCTCAACTGAATAGCTTTCGTTAGGACAAGGGGGATCAGAGGAATCGGCGGATAAGCATAAAGGAGACCTGTGGGCCAGTTGTGAATCAAAGTGTCTCTCAGGGACTCCCCATGAGGGGGAAATAGGACAAAGTAGCTGCTGCATTTTGTGTTTGAGGGGGAGGCGAAAAGGTCGCAGCATGGCTGGCCCCAACGGCTGAAAATTTCTGCTACCATACTCTGATTGAGAGACCACTCATGAGGAGGGAGGATGCATCTGCTTAGCCTGTCCACATATATGTTGGAGCTCCCCAGGATATGCGTTGCGATCAAAAAGCAGTTGGAAGCTATCGCCCACTGCCAGATTCTCATGGCTTCGCGACACAGGGGGCAGGATTTGGTCCCTCCCTGTTTATGTACCAGACCACGGACATGTTGTCCGACTGGACAGCAATTATTTTGGATGGAAGGAGCGGATGGAAAGCTTGCAACACCAATAGCACCACTCTTAACTCCAGGACACTGATATGCAAGTTGACCTACATTTGATCACGTGCCTTGGACGGACTTTCCCTGGAAGTGCCCCCACCCCACCCCATCAGGGAGGCATCTGTGGTCACCATGGCACTGGGCTGGGGAGCCTGGAAGGGGCGACATCAAAGATTTTCATCTGTACTCATCCACCAGAGGAGATCTTGTTTGCAAGTGTTGGTGATGAGAATCTGTGAGCTCAGGGGGTGAAGACTTGGTATCCACTGGGCCTGAAGGAGCCATTGTAGTAATCTTGTGCAATCTGGCTAGGGGAACAATAGGGATGGCTGCAGCCATAGACCACAGAGCCTGGAGAACTTCCCTTGCTGACACCTTTCTCCGACAGAGTATCACTTGAACTTGTGCCCTTAATCTCTGAAGCCTGTGAAGAGGAAGAGAGATCACACTTGACTGGGTGTTGAACATTGTCCCTATGAATTTCAATTGTTGAGAGGGCTGAAGGTTGGATTTCTCCCAACGTATGGTGATTCCCAGCGACTCCGCTAAAACTAGGGTGTAACGGAGGGCCCTGACCAGTAGATGCTTGGTGGGGGCGGAGAGGAGCCAATCGTCTAGGGGCGGAAACACCTGGAATCCCTCAAGTCTCAGATGAGCTGTTACCACTGCTAGACATTTTGTGAACACTCTGGGGGCTGTCGAGAGACCAAAAGGCACGGCTCTGCATTGGTAGTGACTGGCTCCCAACCGGAAGTGAAGGAGGCTCCAGGAGCGCTTGTCCATCTTGATATGGTAATATGCATCCCGGAGAACTAATGAGCACATCCACACACCATCCCGCAGAAAGGGAAGGATGGATTGAATCGTGACCACACGGAACTTGGTCTGAACTACCGATTTGTTTAGTTGGCTGAGATCCATAATGAGCCTCCAGTCCAGTCTTCTTTGGCACCAAAAAGAATCTTGAGTAGAACCTTGATCCGCACTGGTCTGGGGGGATCTGTTGGATGGCTCATTTTTGACAGCTTTCGTATTTCAGAAACTGCCTCCTCCTTCTGACTGGGTGGAACATCGGGAAGAGATTTCAGAAGTCTTGGATAAGATATTAGGGGAATGTGGTAGCCTCTGATAATGATTCTCTGCACCCACTGATCATCTGTAATAGAGAGCCAGGCAGCTTGCTGCAGAGAAAAATGCACCCCGACTGCTTCCAAAGGAAAGCAATCGGGCAGTGCTTCAGGAGCGCTGATACGGTCTACTTGAGAAGGAATCTCTGGAGCCCTGGTTCTGGGGACCCCCTCTGCCCTGAAAGGGGCATCTTCCATTACTGGAACCTCCTCTGCCTCTGAGGAGTCCTCACCACGTGCATCACGGAAAGGACCTTGAGACTTCTTGTGCCACATCTGCCCACTCCTCTGGTTCCTGGAGAAGGAATGCTGAGGTTTGGAAAAGTGTAGGCCCACGGCAGACGAGGTCTTCCCATCTTGCTCACACCTGGCTAATGTATCCTTGATCTTAGCACCGAACAGAGCTGATGGTTCGATAGGGGCATTTAAAAAGGAAGAATTGAAGGAGTCCGTGAGGTCACAAATGCACATGCAGGCATGGTGTCTCATGACTAAGCCTGCACCCACAGCTATAGACGCTCCGGTTGCATGGGACAGCATCCTCATGGACAAATTGGATATTGATTCTAGGGTGGCAAGTAGTGAAGCAACTTTATCATGTGCTCCATCCGAAACTTGGCCTGCGAGGGTCCCGGAGAGTTCGGAGATAAGATCTCTCTTGAGCCTCGTAAAATGTGCCAAAAAGTTCAGAAACCTGACTGCAAAGGTTGCTGATGCAAAAACTCACTTTCCTAACTTGTCCACTGTCCGGGACTTTCTGTCGGGCGGGTAGACAGCAAGACTCTTTTCCGCAAGGTCCTTTTGCGTGGCTGCCGCCACCACCATAGCGTCCACTGGCAAACCTCTAGACCAATGGGGCTGATCCTCTGGAGGGGAGGGTATATTGTCTGATCTCCTGGGGATGGCCTCAACAGTGTCCAGGTTCTTCCACGCCTGCTGCACGATGAGCATAACCAACTCATCGGCAGAGGGGGGGGGTTACCCAAGAAGTAGCGAAAGGCCTGCAGGAATACGGATTCCTCAGAGGAAGGATTGGAGGGCTTCCAGTCTCCCCTCTGTTTCAAGATTTCCAGGATGTCACGAAAGGAGACATAGTCAGGGGGTGACTGTGGGGATTCTTCCCCATCATCGTAGTTCGTATCTTCCATGAGGGATGACTCTGGAGAATCCATGTGTTTCCTCTTACATGCCCATTGCTGAGGGGGTTCTTCAGTGGGAGCATCCGAAGAAGACTCAGAAAGGGAAATAACCTGGACAGGGGTTTCCTATGACTTGTGCTCTCGAAGTCCTGGGGGGGGTGACCTTTGACAGCTGTGGCACAGAAGGAACTTGAGGGATGACCAACATAGGAGGATTGCTAGAAGCAAGCACCCTCTCCTTCTCCCGGAAAGCGGGCCCACCCGAAGAGGAGTGGGAGCCCGGAACCGGAGAAGACAAAATCGGAACATGAGTCACATCCCACTCCACATGGTCCGTTCACGGGGACGGAGGCTCAAGCAAACTCGGGGCAGTAGTCACCCTCGGACCCAAAGCCGGGACCAACAACACAGTCGGAACCGTGACCAGAACTGGAGGTTCCACCCCCCCAAGCATGAGATTGAGGAAGAGTGGGTTCTGACGGAATCGACAACCAAAGGTGCCTTGGGGCCTCAGACACTGTTGTTGTCACTACCGAGGAAGGGGGTCCTCTCAAAAACATCAGATATATGAGCCTGGGATCCAAGGGAGGAGAGTATGTAGGGGTCGCCAGTGTAATAGACTCAAAGCCTGGAGTGGGGTGGGATGGGGTCTAGGCAAATTTGAAATTCCCCTGGCAGTCAACAGCTGGTCAAAAAGGCGCACCACATCCAATTCTGAAAGGCTCCTGATGAATCTTACAGATGCCACTGAGGAGGAATCAGGCCAATCCAAAAAGGGGCTGCAGGCTTGTCTGGCAAACAGGTCCACAGACAAGTACTGGGTCCGTGGTGTATCACAGCTTAGTGTATTCCAGCTTAGAAACCGGTAACAAAGGAATGGTTGGAGCCGAGGTCACAAAAGGGGTGGAGGTCAAGAATGGCTCCGAAGTTGTTGTCGGAACAGACATTGGAACGGAGATGGGTGATGTCTGTGTCGAGATAGAGGCAAACTGATCAGAACTGAGGTAGTAGATGGTGTCGCAGTCGTCAGGGCTGGGGTAGGAGCTGACGAGGCAACCTCGGTATGCCTCACTGGAGCCGAACTCAGAGCCGACATAGTCGGAACTGAAGAGGCAGTACAGTGCTTGGAGGAAGACTTGTAGGCCTTGTGCTTATGGCTTTTATCCCTGTCACCAGACGGTGAAGAGGGATCTGAGCGAGGGCATTTCTTGTCCACAGGAGGAGGGGATGAGACCTCCATCACAGAAATAGCCTCCGAAAAAGGCGATGAAAGCAGGCCCTTCAGGATCAATTTATTACGACGCTCATTCAGTGTCCGTTGACTGAAGCTGGCACAAATATCACAAGGAGGTTTCGCCAACAAATGCGGAACCCCCAAACAGTACACACACTCTTCATGAAGGTCACTATTCGGAAGTTCACCACTGTAAGAAGAGCAGTGTTTAAACCCCGCAGTTCCCCTCTTCTCAGATTTAACAGAGAACACTCACACAAAAAAGAAAGAACAAGGAAAGTGAAAATACCAACAATGGGAATGGGATACCACAAGGGTAGAAAGGCCAATACCACGAATGGTAGGAAAGGGATACCTGGAAACAAACAGCAGATCCGTCTCCCTGAAGAATTTAATTCTATTCCAGTAGTATCTAAGCTGCCTGTGGACATCCAGAGCATGTAAGATTCTTCTTCCTTTGATTTTATGTTCTGGAAAAATGCAGGGAAATTAATAGATTGGATCAAGGTTATCTCTGAAGCTGCTTTAGGAATAAAAGGAGGATTTGTTCTCAAACATTCCCTTGTGGAAAAGGAGGTAAGGCTGACTTACCATAATAATCTGTAACTGGGATACTCTTTTTGCAGAAATCATGGGTTCATAGATAAGTGCCAGGGTAGCTGTCTTATAGGCTGTTTTAAGCCTAGCCAATTTCACTATCAAAGGTGAGAATCAAACCCTGTACCTTCTGTCTGTAAGATGAACACCTTAAGCATTATAGACTTTGAAATATCACCAGAAAGAATAGACCAAGAGCCACAAAATAGTATAATTGAGTGCTTTCATTGTTAATATGTTTGCATAAATACAAAATACAAATGTGCCTTTTAGATTTAATTGTTTTTGTAATTGGGTTTGTGATGTCACGATTATTTTATTAATTAACTGCTTACAAGTGATTGGGGAAGGACTATTTGTGAATGTATAAATAGGGTCAGCTTCTTTATATTTGTCATTCTGAAGAAGTTTTTATTAAAAACAAAAGAGCTCAATTATACTATTTTGTGGCTCTTGGTCTATTTTTTCTGGTGATATTTCAAGGTCTACCTTAAGCATTATATTAACTCCTCCAGTCAGAGCAATGAGTAACCCAATTTTCCATGTTAAGAACCTCCAATCAAGCCTGATGAGCTGGTCCAAATGGAAGAACAGTTAGATTTTTAAACACAACATTAAGATTCCAAGGAAGGAAAACCTGTTTTCTGTCCAGAAAGACATGTAAAACCTCTTTAAAACCTGTTTTAACTTCAGGATATGTAGAAAGGAGAGAATCTAAGGGAGGTGAAGCAGAAATGCCTGAAAGATGAATTTTGATAAAAGATTAAGAAAGGCCAAAGGATAAAAACTCACAAAAATTTTCAAGAACAAGAGACAACCAGGTTTTAAAAGGGCCTTGGTTCTTATTGGGGCACCAACTAGAAACTATTTTCCACTTATACATACACAATGTCTTGGCAGCAGTTTTTTAACCTGCTTTAGTACCTGTTGCAAATCCTGAAAGAAAAGATGCAGAAGGTATTTAAAATTCGATAATCCAGGCAGTCAACTAAGTATTTTTAGGTTGGAGTGTATGAAACAATGTCTGCCTTGTGAGAGTAAATCTAATATGTGGGGAAGTAATTGCCCTTGGCCATTTTCAGAAGAAGGAAGAGCCACTCTTGCCTGGGCTAAAAGACAGTCACCAACACTATCTTTGGGGGGTCTTTCTGGATTCTTTTGAAGAACCCTGGATATAGGTAAGCCCCAAGGAACATTCCTGTCCAAGGTAATGAGAAGACATCTGTCAACAGGTCTGTTTGCAAGGAATACTTGAGCAGAATTTCTGCAACTGTCTGTTTTGAAAGGGGGCAAAGAGATCTATTCAAGGTGGTCCCCACAGTTGGATCCACTCCTAAAAGATCTCTGGGTGCAGTTTCCACATGTGAGGGTCTATCCTGGTCCTGTTCAGCTTGTCTGAGTCGAGCTGCTACCTCCCAGTCTGCCTTGGCAAGTGCCCAAGGGGGTTGCCGTGTTTATGTACCAATCACTGTGGTGCAGCTTGTGTTTACTTGCAAAGCCCCTAGAAGCCAGAGATACGTTAAGGTAATTAAAACATTTATTACTGCCATCATGTCTGACATTTATGAGCTTTTGTCTCTCTTGCTTGTTTCACTCTTTTTTTAAACAAGAAACCTCTTTACTGAATTATCTCATATTACACAAGCAATCATATATTTATATAAATGAAAACTAAACATAGCAACATATTTTCAACTGAAAATGTTACACATCCCTTATAATCTATCCAGTCATTGTCAGTCAAGCATCATGAAGCTCATTGCACTCCTGCCTTCCCTTAAACCTCAGTCCTCCTCCACAACACTATTCTGCATGTAGTGTTCTCAGTGCCTATTTTGTCTATGTAAGTTGCTTCTACCCATTTCCACAGATCCAGCTTCCAGTTGTGTTATCCTTGTTACTATTTTCACTACTCCTAGTACAGTTGGTTTAGACTGATTTCCATTTTTGGAAAACATCAGAATTAAACTCAGCAAGACCTTACTATGCCTAGACCATTTTGATTCTGTATCATAGCTCACAAAACCACTTCCTTAGTTACAATTTGTTCACCCATTATTTCTGTTGTAGTTTGCAGGGAATTTTTAGTGTGTGACATCTCATTACACTTCAAAAAAAATGTTTCCACGTGCTTCTCTCTTTCCTATCACACCTCCAAAATGTGCATTCTACCTGAGGAAAAATTCTTTAGAGTTTGCTTGGAGTATAAAATACCTATGCAAACACTTCCAAGCAAAGATCCTAAATCACACAGATTTTGTTGCATATTTGGGAGCCACACATATGCCCCCCCCCCACTGTTTCTCTCTTCCCACTCCTTTCTAACATCCTCCGATTGATTACTATAGCTTTCATGCAATATTTTACATGCCTTACTAATCACTCCTTTTTTAACAGCAGCTTCTGTTTTACTAAAAATTCTCCAAGTGCTGATCTTTTGCATAGGATTCTCCTATTTATTTATCTGCCTATACTCAATCCTTGATAGAGAAGGCAATCTCTAGGCTGCAGTCCAAATGAATTATTGGATTCTTCACATTCTATTATCTTTTCTGTCTAATTATTTGTTCCCAATACCTTGGTTCCTTTGCCAGTTTTCTCCAGTAAATTCCACCCCCTCTTGCCCATTCTCTGTACCCCTAATTGCAGTCATCCCTATCAGCAAAATCTCCTTTCTCCACCCCTGTTTTGGCTTACTTGTTAGAATACTTCCTGATACTTTAGGAATACAATACTGTGCTGTGCTCTGTAAGATCTGCATCAAAGAATCATAGTCTCTCGTTTCTTGAGCTTCCCCCACTGTTTCATCATCATTACATGTTTTTGCACTTTTAATTACAGCTTTCTGCTTGTGCTGTGTAGCTTTGAAATACTCCTTCTAATCAGGTGATCCCAGACTATCTTGTTCTGTTGGAAGGATCAGCTTACCCCACTTGACTCTTGCCCTCTTTCCCTTCCAGATAAAATCCTTCATCTATTTATTGTTATCCACAACATCTCCTTTGGTTAAAAGAATATGCCTCACCTGTATATAAAACTAAAGGGATTAAAACATTTTCATTACTTGTATGTTGCTATCCACATCCATAAAACGGAGCTTTCATTTCCTCGGTTTTTGTATTATCTTTTGTTTAGTCTCTTGCCACAGATCCTTATCTATCAAAACCAAATCTTTTTCTTTAAATCCACACTCCTAAGGACTTCATTTTATCATGTCCTCATTAATATGGGTATTGCTGAACCAATTTGTGTGTGGATACATAGTTTACAACTATTGTCTTTGTTTTATCTTCATTAATTTTGTATCCCGGAAACACTTTAAATGGTTTCACAATGTTCTCCAACACTGAAATGTCCTTTTATGGTTTTATCAGGTTAAAAAATGTTATCTGCAAATAAACCCATTTTTTCTTGATAACCATACCAGTTATATCCTTGAATTTCTAAGTCCTTATTTTTTGCCAGTGTTTCTAAATATAGTGCAAATAAGAAAGGGAAAAGAGGACACCCCTGCCTGGTTCCTCTGTTCAAACAGAACTCATCAGACAGGAAGATTCCTGACTTTAATTGTTGCCTCCAATCCCGCATATATTCTCCTAATCAACCTTAGAATTTTATCAGGGAATGCAAATGCTTCAATTGTCATACTCATAAAATCCCTGCTTAATCTATTAAATGCTTTCTCTGCATCAAGACCCACCAACAATATTCTGCTTCCCCTCTGGATCATAATTGTTTTATTAATGTCGCCAAATGTTTGCCGCTCCTCCACAAAACCACAATGATCCATATTTATCAATGTTGACAATATCTGTGCCATTCTTTTAATTATAGACAAAAACTTTTTATTTTCATGGTTTAGTATTGAAATGGGCCTGTATGAAGCTGGATCTGATGGGTCTTCACCATCTCTAGGTACTACAGCCACCACAGCTTTGTTACAGGATGTTGGCGCTTCTCCTCCTTTTAAAATACTGTTAGACCAAACCTTCCAAATAGTAATCACTTTCTTCTCTCCTAGCTTCCAAAGTTCCATGGGAATAACATCAATTCCTGGGGACTTTCTTGTAGATTGGTTACACATCACCAATTTAGCTCATATCCTCTTATCCTGTTAGCAATTGAGCCTCATCTTCCTCTAACCTGGGCATATATAAGTATTCCATAAACCTTTCCATTTGCACTTTCACCACTTTTGTTACAGCCCCCCCGCCCACAAGGAAAGTCTGAGGCAGCTATTGTGACAGACTCTAAAGGAGGTGGAAAGGAGAAGGGAGACGTGGATTGACAGATAACTGGTCCATTCATCACACTGACTCCCTTCCACAAATCCCACAACAGAATGTGAAAATGAAATGGTTTAGATGCTGAGACCAGAGTGACCTAAGGCACCAGTGAATTTTTCTCATAAGAAGTTTGGCCAAGGGAATCATGACAATGATATTGTCCACAAAACCTAAAATACTGAGAAATTCGTGTCACTTGTCATAGACTGGTTGAAAATATCAGGAAGCTTTATTTGTACTTTGCCCTGAGGAAGAAATGACCTTACTGAGAAGTATCCAGAAGACATCCCAGAAAAACTATTCGGTGAGATGGAGCAAGAATAAATTTCTTTAAGTTTAGTTCAAATCCTAGACTGAGAAGAAGTAAAACAAGTCTGACAATTGAAAACAGAGTCTGCAAGTATAAGACAACTGTCCAAATATGGACAGACTGACATTCTGCAAAGGCTGCATTAAGCGATTACTGAAGCCAGCCATTTCGTAAACATCACTGGTGCAGCAGACAGTCCAAATGATACAGCAGCGAACAAATTGTGTGAGACAGATGCAGAATAATCATTAAAAAGGACTCAATTCCTGGATCTGTATTAAAATCGTGAAAGCTCAGTTTCTTTGGACAAGTGAAGGGAACTCGAGGCCTTTCCAATCAATATTCACATCTTCTAGCAGTAAAAGTTTGTAGGATAGGTTTTGAAAAATCCAAGAAAGTATATTTTCAAGAATTTGGATGTTCTTGCCAGGAGGAATATAGATGGCAACAACGGCAAGTTTTTTTGTGAGTGTTACGGTGGTAATTTAGTATTAGTATTTCTGTTGGGTGAAAATCAGCAAGGTTAACAGAAATTGGGGAAAGAGAAGGTGTTGAGAGTAAAGAATTGCTATGCCTCCACCTTTTTTTAGTGGTCCTGTCTGGATGATAGATGTATCCATGGGGAAGGATTTCAGAGTTGTGAATATGGGGTTTCAGCCAGGTTTCAGATAGTACAAGTAGGTGAGGGGAATATTGGGAGATCCAAGCATGAAGGTCAGTAGTTTTATTAGGAAGGCTTTGAATGCTGATAGCCATTACGGATAAGTGTTTGTTAGAATGGAGGGGTAGGAGAGGGGTGCACTGTGTGAGAGAGTATTTGTTGGTAGGGTAGGAGGGGAGATTTGTTGGGATGGGGGGTTGGTGGAGTTGGCCCAGGGTTAGGGTGGATATCACCTGCTAGTAAGAGGATAGTTAAGTATTGAATTGGGTTTGGGAGAGTAATATTTTTTTGAAATGAGTGAATGTTAAGGTCAAAGATTATGGGGAGGATAGTTAGAGCATTTTGTAATGGAAACAGTGAGAGATAGAGGTGTTGTGCAGTAATGGAGAGATGATAGTGAATGATGTACTTGAATGGGTGTTATTGAAACAGGATGAGGTAAATGTTGATTTGAGATAATGAATGTTGGAATGGTATGATGTAGAGAGAGAGAGAGAGAGTAATAAGAGAGGTAAAGTTATTAACAGATGTGGATTGGACACTCTAAATTGGCCCTAGGCATGAGTGTTTGCATGTGTGTGCCTTCCGCAGAAGGTTGGGTGCCCGGCTGGCAACTCAACACCGTAAAAACTCTACTGCCAATCATGAGCAGACAGATGATCCGCTGTGGCGACCCCAAACCGGGAAAAAGCCAGAAGAATAAGTTAGCATAGTTAGTGTGGTAGGTGGAGGAGGGGATTAAAGTTATGGAATATAAGAATAAGGAGGAGTGTGTGATATGCAGGTGAAAGGGAGGGGTAGAGGAGTGGGTTATGCCTATAAAAAAAAGGGGGAATGGTGAGAAAGATGAGAGGTGGCAGTGCTGTGTGTATGTGGCTGTAGTGTAACTGACAAATTAGGGGTGTGGTGACAAGATGAACAAAAAATAAATTTAGGGTGTGTGGGGGTGGAAATTAGGGGTAGGGTAGGAGAGCGGAGTGACCCTGAGTGCAGTGGGATGAACCGGCAGCAGAAAGTAACAGAAAAAAACAAATCAGTCAAGGCTCCTGGAGCTCCACAGGTACACAGCCTGTCTCAGTATCAAAGAAATGGAGAAATTAGAGGTTTTGTACAGACAAAAAGGTAGGCTACAAAAGAAAATGGTGAAAGCTACACTTCAGGTGCTTAGACAGGATAAAATAAGGATGAAAACAATACGTGGGAGAAGGTAAAAGAAACGGGGGTGCTAAAGTAATGTAACGTAATGGAGTGCCACCCGGTAGTGTGCTCGCCCACAGCAGGAGTAGCAAAACTCAACAGCAGATCCTAATTTTATGTAGATAGCAAAGCTGGTACATAGAAAAACCACCTACATGCATTATATGGTGGGGAAGTGAGAGCCGTTAAGCTCTTGTGGCTATTTAAAGTGAATCACTTCAGCTGTGCATATGTTTTAACATTATGTAAATAAATCTAATCTTGTGGATCTAGGTTATATTCATTTATAAGGTGTTGTGTTTCTTGAGTCTATATTATATTAACGAAGGTTCATATAATCGATTGTTCTAATGAGCGAAAATCCCAGAAATCGAAAATGATATTGTGTGGGGGGGGGGATGTGCCCCCCATACCCCTCTGCTAAATATATATTCCAACTCAGAGATCGCACTACAGTGAGAAAAGGGCAAATACTCCAATCTTCACTGAACTGTGATCCTACAGCACGCATCTCGATTTCTGTGATTTTCGATCATTAGAGCGATCGATTATATGAACTTTGGTCATATAATATAGGCCTGTGTTTCTTTACTTTTTAAGTCGATAAAGCATTGCTGCCAGCATGTACATTTTTTGTTTCCTAATTGTTAATTCTATTTGCATTAGTTTTTTTTTTTTTTAATTATTTTGTTATTCTTGAAGGAATACTCAACGCAAACCAACGTTTCAGATCTTTATTACCTATAACTGAATTTTTAAATGTTTTTAAAATGTAATATATATAACTGGATTGTGTGGGATATGAAATGTTAAAATGAATATGATTACATAAATAAAAGCAAAAGAGATTATTTGTTTTGGTGTGATTTATTGGATCAACTTTCAATTGTTTTGCTATTGAAAAGTGAAAAGTGTAATGTCTTCCAATATGAATTATACTTGCAGTCAATATAGTTTAGAATAGTTTTAAAGATTACTGATTTTACATAAGTGTTTAAATTCAGAATATTCAGAATATTAATTCTTCCAGAGTCCTATGATTTGATATGGTACTGAAAAGCCTTTTCTGGGTTGTTTTGGATACCAGAGAACTTTTAACAATAATTTGTTCACTGTCTTTATTTCTGTTTTACCTGGAGGTAGTGCTGAGGCTTGTATAAAATACAATAGGTTCATAGGTTTATACTAGGCTATCTGCCCTAAGGCATTTATAAGCCTAGCCCAAATTTTTGTGGCTTACACCACCCCTTATATGAAAAAATACTGTGCCCATTAGTTTGTTGTGCCTCTGTCCAGCAGTGACACAGAGATGATTCCCGGGGTAAACCTACGATCTCCCATCCACAGGTCAAGATTTCTCTTGAACAGAGCCAGCGAGGTGCTCTGCCTCACATGGACCGGGATTTTATTCCACAGCTTAGGGAGTCTCTGAGTGATAAATCTATCCCTCCAGCACGTCCTGTTTATATCCGTGCTAAGGTTTAAGTTGCTTGCTCTAGTGGTTTTGGTGGATTTGGATTTTTTGAGGTGGAGCATGTCCATTAATTCCGGGTTGGACATGGCCTTGTATGTCAGGCACATGTCACCTCTGAGCAGACGGTATGCGACTGAATAGAGCTGGAGTTTCTTCAATCTGGCAGCATATGACAGATTTTGGAGTCCCTTTATCCTTTTGGTGAGGAACTTTTGGGGTCTCTCCAATTGCTGCAGATGTCGGGTGAGATGCATCCCGAATGGGGCATTGTACTCTATCATTGGTCTGATAAGTGAAGAGTACAGGGGAACAATGACCTCACTAGATCTGGATGTGAATCCCTTCATGATCAGGTGGGCAATGTAGAAGGTCTTTCTAACCACTTTAGCAACGTGAGTGTCAAAAGAAAGGCCACTGTCAACCTGGGTCCCCAGGTCCCTGATAACCTCTTCTGTGCTTAGTGGATTGCCACCTATATGGTAGCTTGGGGTTACCTTGTTTTTCCCGAAGGGTATGACTATACATTTTTTGGCGTTTAACTTCAGGCCATGGCTCTGGCACCAGCTATCTGTTTCCGTGAGTCCCTTCTGAAGGATATGCGTGTCCGATGCACTTTCCACTATGGCGCCCAGTTTGCAGTCGTCTGCAAACTTTGTCAGCCAAAGCCCTCCCATGTTGGCCTGTACTTCTGAGAAGTAGATGCCGAACAATAGGGGGCCAAGGACCGAGCCCTGTGGGACACCACTTGTGACCGGCTTGGAGTCTGACATAGCGCCAGCAACTCTAACCCTGTGGGTTACTTATACTTATAGAAAAAAATATTGCAATTAATAAAAATGATCTTCAGGGGATATTATAATTTTAATCCATTCAATAGTTGAATTTGTAATGTTTTCCCGATTTTTTATATTTTATGACTTTAGTTTCTTCTACTACACTCACTGCAGTTGTGTCTAAGTTTCTATGGATGAGGTCTGTTCACCAGTAATATTGTTTTTATTTAACTGTGATAATGTTTTTTTTTGTACTTATAAGTAAACATTTCCATTTTGTGTTACTCATTTTTAATTTTGAGCAGGTCTGAAATCTATTAATATTGAGTTCTAATTCTTTTACTGGTATTTGTGAATTTGAAAGAGTTAAGAGGATCTTGTTGGCAAAAAAAAAAACATTAACTTTGAGTTGCAATTACTGAATGTCTCTATACCAATTATCTTACTATTGTTTTGCATAAAAGCTGCTAATAACTCATTAGTCAAGGCAAACAATGTAGGAGCCAAGGGATAACCCTGCTTTTATCCCTAGCCAGTGAAACCGGTTCAGAGTTAAATGTCCTAGTTTGACATGAGCTTTATTTTTATATATGCTTTTTAGAAGAGAAATAAATTGCGTGGTAAATCAAACTGTATGGTTTTAAATAGGTAATTCCAGTTTAGGGAATCAAAGGCCTTCTTAATATCTAAATTTACAAATAGAGCTTCTTTTTGTCTATTATTTAGAATGCCTATAACAGTTAAAACTTGAGTATTGTCATGTGTCCTTCTCTTTTATATAAAGTTAGTTTGGACTGTGTTAATTATTTCAGATAATTTCTTTAGTCTATTACTGAAGACTGACAAAGATTTTATAACCATTATTTAAGAGCAAGATAGGTCTACAAAAGGAACATAATTATGACTTTTTATTTTCTTTCAGTACTGGGGTAATTAATGAAAATTTCCAGGAGGGATGAATTGGTTCTTTATTTTGAATTTATAAGAGGGTCTTGTGAAAGAATTTAATAATGTTTAGAGACAATAGCTTGTAGATTTCAGATGTTATTCCATCCATACCAGGAGCTTTGCTAGCTTTGAGTGATATTTATTAGAAATTTGCATTTGATTTAACTAATTTTTTATTATTATTTCTGGAGCAATCTTTTCTAGAAGCAAGTAATCTAGATTTACATTCATATTTCAATCTATACATTCTGGTTCCTGATTTAGAGATGCACGGTGTCATCCAAATGAGCCTTAAGATATCTCCAATTTCTGTATAGGTTTCATTATTTTTTGTGTTCTTCATTTCACATTCTTATTAATTTTAGATTAGATTTTCTTTTAGATAGGTTGTGCATGTGTTTTGGTGACATAGCAAATGAGTCCACTTTTAATTTTTCTATGGCTGGAGCAGTTTTATGTGATAGAATTAAAAGTTATGTACACACCCTAACTGTTGTCCATTTTCATTCTTCCTCAATGAAAGGCTTACAGATCCGATCCTCTGATCTGACTCTGCTGCATACTTTAGACTTTGAATCCAACTCTCGAGCTCCTCCTTCTACCTATAATGCCCTAGTCCATCCCCAATACCTCAGATCAAGTTTGTTGTCATAAAATCCCAAACAAATTAGATAAAGGGATAACTCAATGACTAGGTCTCAAACCTGGAACTTAAGATCCAATACTTAGATCAACACAACAGGTTCCACCAAATGATTTTTAGGAAGGGGGATGGATGGGGGAAGTTAAGGAAGAATGAAAATGGACAACATGGATGCCAAGTTATGGTGAGTACATAACTTTTAAATCTGATGTTGTCCTTATCATTCCTTCTCAATGAATGGGACAGAGTCCCCAGTTATGTTAATCTTGAGTGGCCTCATGGAAGGATATTCCAGAGAACTGCTGAGCCAAAGGCAACTCTGCTTCTGGATATTAGAAACAATTTGTAATTAACAAGAAATGTATGAGCACTGGACTATGTGGCTGCTGCAAAAATATCATCAATAGAAGTTCTTGACTAAAAAGCAGGTGAAGTGGGTATGGATCTAGTTGAGTGGTGTTTAGGCAGTCTTGGTAAGGTAATTACTTGGTAAGAATAAATCCAAGAAATGCAATCAGTTATCCATTTATCCATTGTAAATTTAGACACTGGATAACCCAGTCAATTTGATGAAAAAGATACAAATAGTTGACCTGATTTTCTAATATGTTCCATTCTGTGTAAATAGAATCATAATTGTCTGGGCACATCCAAAAGATCTAGCATGCATTCACTTTTTTTTGAAAAATTTGGAAAAGAAAATAGGTAAATGAATAGACTACTTAACGTTAGATTCTGACACCACCTTAGGTAAAGAGGAAGGGTTTGTTTGTAAAGTTGAAACCACCAAAGAAAAAAAAAGTGTTTGTAAAGTTAATCTGTTTTTATGGAATATAATGTAGGCAGTCTTTGATGAAACAGCCTGGAGTTCAGAAATTCTTTCTGCAGCAGTGATGTCTACTAAAAGGGCCGTTTCCCCATGAGAGGACTTTTAAATCATTATTTGCTGAAGTCTCAAAGGATTACCGAGTCAGACCTTGTAGCACCACAGTCAGATCCCAGAGAGGTGAAGGATCTTTTATTAGAGGTCTAAGGAAAAAGGTGCCTTTCAGAAAAGTTTTACATAACTTGCAAGAGGCCAAAGAGTAACTGATCTCCTATATGACAATTTGAAATTGATGCCAACTGTAGTATAACTGTAGAAAAAAATTGTTCCTCCTTTGAAAACTGTAGCCAGAAAATCAAGAACAACAAAGACTGGGGCAGAACAAGGGTCAACACTCTTGTAAACCTTTTTGGTGGAGTCTTTTTGCAAGGATAACAGAATGGTACACAATGGGGAAGAAATCCTGGGCTGCCTGGTTATTACTGGAATGACTCATCACTGAGGGGTGTGAGAGAAGATCTGGAGTTGGGTCCAGTATCCACACAGAATAGTGAAGAGGAACTACACCTGTTGAGGCTAGTAGGGGGCAATGAGGATTACTGAGCTCTTCAAACAGATTTCTTTCTGTAGGAATTTGGGGATCAAGGGCAGCAGTGGATAAATGTAAGAGAGACCTGATGGCCAAACATAGAATACAGCATCTCTCGGTGACTCCCCTGGGGGGGGGGGGCAGGGCAAAATATCTGCTGCACTTGTTGTGGGGGATGTAAAGAGACTGCAGCAAGGTTGGCCACAAAGATGGAAAATTTCCTCGGCTGCTGATTGCTTGAGAGGCCACTTATGAGGCATCAGAATGGACCTGCTTAGTTTGTCTGCTACTACGTTAGTTTTCCCAGGAATGTGCACTGCAGCTAGAAAGCGGTTGGTGGAGATCGCCCATTGCCACACTCTTATGGCCTCTCTGCAGATAGGGTAAGACCAGGACCCCCTCGTTTGTTGATGTACCAGACTACAGACATGTTGTCAGTCTGAATCACAATAGGAAAAGCATTTTGAAATGCCTGCAACACTAATAGAACTGCTTTCATCTCCAGGACACTGATATGAGAATTGGTCTCAGGATGGGACCATGTTAATTGGCCTGTCCTTCCCATGTAATGTACCCCACCCCAATTGGCCATAGTCACCATGGCCAATGGAGAAGGTAGAACAAAGGGTCGACCTATACAAATGTCATCCGACTAGATCCACCAATAGATATGATGTTTGCAAATCAGTGCAAGCTTGACTGGAAGGATAGGGGGTATCTAGCAACAGACCACTGAACAGCCGGAATCCCCTGAAGACCAGACATGTGGTGTAGTGCGAATGGAAGATGTAATATTGCTGCTGACATAGAGCCCCAGAGCTTGACTGAAGACCAGACATATGGTATAATGCTAAGGGAAGATGTAATATTGCTGCTGAGATAGAGCCCCAGAGCTTGAATGAAGACCAGACACATGGTGTAGTGCTAAGGGAAGATGTAATATTGCTGCTGATAGAGATCTACAGAGCTTGACTGAAGACCAGACATGTGTTGTAGTGCGAAGGGAAGATGTAATATTGCTGCTGACAGAGCCCCAGAGCTTGACTGAAGACCAGACACATGGTGTAGTGCTAAAGGAAGATGTAAAATTGCTACTGACAGAGAGCCTCAGAGCTTGACTGAAGAACAGACATATAGTGTAGTGCTAAGGGAAGATGTAAAATTGCTACTGACAGACAGCCTCAGAGCTTGACTGAAGAACAGATGGTGTAGTGCTAAGGGAAGATGCAATATTGCTGCTGACAGAGCCCCAGAGCTTGAAGAATGAATATGGATGGAGAAGGCATCAGCAGCCCCCTTTTTCCCATTTTTTCTATATGGGGTCGGGGTATCATGTTAACTGTTGCCAACTCTCTCGATTCAGTGCCACACTCCTGCCTTCTTCAACACTCATGCCTGACTGTCGCAGATCTTCTTTCACACAATCCATCCACCTCTTTGCTGGACGTCCTCACTTCCTCTTGCCTTCTTCGTGTCTGTCCCAAATCTTCCTCACCAGATTGTTTTCTGCTTTTCTGTACATGTCTCCAAACCACCATAATCGGTTCTCTCTGATCTTTTTTGCAACTGGAGCTACTTTGACTTCTTCTCTTATGTCCACATTTCTCTGTCTGTCCCACAATGTGCATCCAACCACCCTTCTCAGGTACTTCATTTCCTTGACCTCTAGCTTATTCAACTGTTCTGCCTTTACTGCCCAGGTTTCTGTACCATACAGCAGTAATGGTCGCACCACTGTCTTGTACACCTTACTTTTCAGCTTCTTTGGCATTCTTCTGTCATAGACTAGGTTCGTAGATTTAGGTTCGTAGATTAGTACTAGGCTAACTGCCCTTGCAAGCCACTTTAAGCCTAGCCAATTATCCCCCGTGAGATTCAAACCCTGTACCTTGTGTTTGCAAGGCAAACACCTTAACCATTAGACCATCCTCCCAACCACACCTGACATTCTATACCAGTTGGCTGCAGCCCCTCTGATTCTCTTCATTCAGACTTCCCTTTTTCTCAATCACCCCTCCTAGATACTAGAAGCTGTTTACCTCTTCATTCAGACTTCCCTTTTTCTCAATCACCCCTCCCAGATACTTGAAGCTGTTTACCTGTTCCACTATCTTCCCTTCTATCTCTATTCTCAGCTTCTTCTGATTTCCCCAATTTGCTGCCATTACCACTGTCTTATCTGTGCTTAGTTTCATCCCATGTGTTTTTAGTTTTGCATTCCATTCCCCTATCCTTTGCTGAAGTTCTTGCTCAGAATCTGCCTGTAATGCCACATCGTCTGCATACAGCAACTTTGTTGATATGTCCCCTCCGACCTGTAGTCCATCACCAGTATGAACAGCAGTGGGCTCAGAGCTGAACCCTGGTGTGCACCCACTCCCACTGGAAACCCCTCTGTGAGGCCGAACACTGTTCGCACTCAAGTCATTCAGTCCTTGTACTTAGCCTGCACTAATGCTACCAATGTTTCTGGGACTTCAAACCACTACAGTACTGCCCAGATCAGCTTTCTTGGGACCTTGTCATATGCTTTCTCCAAGTCTAGGAATGCCCACAGTTAGACTCTCTCCTCATCTCTAGCTTTTTCTCAAGCATCTGTCTCACTGCAAACATCGGGTCAATTGTGCTGCATCCTGATCTGAATCCGAACTGCTCATCTCCCACTTTACATTCTACTACTCTGTACTCTGCATATCTGTTTATCAATCACCCTCTCCAGAACTTTCATGCAATGTGATAGGAGTCTGATGCCTCTGTACTGCCCACAGTTGTGGATGTCCACTTTTTTCTGGTACACTGGCACAAATATGCTTATTCTTCAGTCATTTGGAATATGCCTCTCTCTCCACACTGCTACGAGTACCCTGAGGAGCCATTTCTCCCCTACCTCACACCATCTTTATCATATCTGTTGTGACCTCATCTGAGCCTGCTGCTTTCCCTGACTTCATTTTCCTTAGTGCTGTTCTTACTTCTTCTAGGGTGGGCTCCTCTTCTTCTCTCATTGTAGGCTCTTTCTGGGGCAGAACAGTTTCTGTGGGGTTTTCTTCATTCAGAAGCTTCTGTAAATACTCCTTCCATCTGCCTTTGATGTTCTGTGTTCTGGTGAGGAGGTTGTTGCTGGCATCCCTTATGAAAGGTGTCTGACTATCTTCTTTATCCTTCCGTCTTTGCCTTGCAACCTGATATAGTTACTTTGTGCCACATACTGAGTCACTTTCTAGAAGTTGGTAGAGTGCCGGTGATGCCCTATTCTTTGCTATTGCAACTTCTTTATTAGCTTCTTTGTTAGCCAACCAGTAGTCTTTCCTAGCCTGGTCAATCTGTTCTATCTCCCACTTCTTCCTGCACTCCTTTCTTTTGATGACTTCCTGGACTTCTACATTCCACCACCAGCTTTGCTTATGTACCATATTTCCATACCTGATTCGGCCACATACCATTTCTGTAGTCCTAACATATGCTATTCTTAGGTGCTGCCATTCTTGTTCAACTCCACCTATTTCCTCCTCTTCTTGGGGTGCTAGAGCCCCAAGTAATTTCTTTAACTGCTGTACTTTCGCTCCAGTCAACTTCCAGATTTTCAGCCTGGTCTCTGTTGACATTAGAGCCTTCTCTGACCACTGCTTGCATAGGAGTGTGGCAACTAGTGGTTTATGCTGTGAATAGACTGTTTTGTTGGGGATGACTTTGCAATCATGGATTCTACCCCAGTGCCTTTCCCTTACTAGGCATAACTACCTACATATTCTACCTCAGTTGCACATTGGCTACTCTTGTATATGATCTTGTGACTCTCTTTCTTTACCATGTGATGGTTACTATTAAGCCATTTGCCAGACTGAAGTCCAGAATGGCTTCTCCTTCTTTATTCCAATTGCGCAACCCATGTGGACCCAGGGAGTCCTCATACCTTGTTCTGTCTGTCCTGATATGTGCATTCAAGTCACCCATTAACACCAATTCATGTTGCCCTGCCTTATCTAGTAGATCCTGCAACTGCTGTCTGAATGCAATCTTTTCCTCACTATCACAACACTGTTGTGGGGCATGGGTTGAGATTATGAATACTGACCTATTATTACACTGGAGTCTGATTGCCATGAGTCTGTCATTAATTCTGATGATATCCCTCACTGCCTTCTGAAGCCTCTCTTTCTCCACAATTCCTACACCAGTTCTAGCCTGTCCCCCTCCTGAGTAGTAGAGTCTGGATCCCAAGTCAAGTGGCTTTGCTGCACTGCCCTTCCATCTTGTCTCTTGGATACATAGGATGCCTACCTCCTTTGTATCATCATGTTATCCACTTCCAAGGTGCATCCTGTCAGTGAACCTACATTAAGCACAGCAATTCTCAGTTCATGTTTGCCATGTTTGTTGGTTTTA
This sequence comes from Protopterus annectens, assembly GCF_019279795.1. Classification (NCBI taxonomy): domain Eukaryota; kingdom Metazoa; phylum Chordata; order Ceratodontiformes; family Protopteridae; genus Protopterus; species Protopterus annectens. The sequence goes on from NC_056748.1 coordinate 1,082,168,670, forward strand.
CATCCAGCTTTCACTCATCAGAGCTATCCCAGATAGCCCAGGCTGGGCAACTAGACACTGGCCAGCCATTAGCTTATTGACCCAGGTCTGCTGGGCATTATGGCGGGCACACACTGGCCAATAGGGGGTACATATACCCCTCCGACCATTAGCATGGTTCTTGGTGTAGGTCGGAGTAGACCAGGTCCTCAACTAACTTACCGCCGTGAACTACCCATGCCCATTTTGGTGACAGTCAACATGACTGAATCACCTAGAGCCATATTTTACACCGAGTGGCTAGCCCTGTCATGGCATGCAGTCTGTGATCCATGTTCTGCTATCTTTGAGGATGCTGCGCACCACAGTAGATGCCCAAAGCGGTTAGTCTGTACAATTCTACCCGATATAGGGCACCATGTAGAGTCTGTGCTGCTGCCCACAGCTCCATTCATTGGTGAGTTTCAGATGGAAACACTCAGCATGATTTCTGAACATGGGAGGAACCCCACAGAGACATGGGGAGAACATACAAACTCCAAACAGGCATTGGTCAGAGGTCAGGATTGAACCCCTGTACCTTGTGCATGGGAGGTGAAGACCTTAGCCATTATGCTAACTGGAGAAGACGGATGGAAAGAATCTGCTAAACCTGAAATCTCAGCGTGTCTATGCAATGAGTTGGTAAGGATGCAATTTGCTTTGTCATGTTGAGATGTGGGTCAATAAACTCCAGGCTTTGCACTGGTGTCAGATTTGAGTTTGCATAATTGACTGCTATTCTCAGTGAGTGACAAATCTGAAGCAAACATTCCCTGGATTCTTGAAGGAGATGAATGGAGGAGGTGGTGAGGAGCCAGTCATCTAGATATGGAAACACTTGGAATCCTCTTAGTCTCAAGTGAGCTGCCACCACTGCTATACATTTGGTGAGTACCCTGGGGGGGTGGGGTTGTGGTGAGTCACAAAAAGGCAAGGCTCTGAATTGGTAAGGACTGGCTTCCCAGCCAAAAGCATAAATATCTTCAAGAGTGCTGATAAGACAGTACCCATCCTGAAGATCTATACAGCACATCCAATCATCTTTGTGAAGAAAAGGCAGAATGGACTGGACCGTGACTATTCAGAACTGACTTTTTCACCTACTGGTTCAGTTTGCTTGGATTTAAAGTTGGTCTTGGGTGTCCTGTCATTTTGGGCACTAAAAAGAAGCACAAGTAAGGTCCGAATCCTATCTGGTCTGGTGGGACCTCTTGGATGACTCTTGTCTAGCAGCTTTTGAATTTCTTGGGCTGCTCCCTTCCTCTGACTGGGTGGAGCATCAGGAAGGTTTTTCTTTTGTAGATTGGGGGTTGGAAAATGGTATGAAGTAACCTCTGGATATTATTTTTGGCAATGGGAATCTTTTGTTATAGCAGCTCAGGCACCTGGATGCAAGGGCAATTGTCCTCCAGCTGCCTACAGAGGTGGGCAGTTGGACAGCACTTCAGGAGTGTTGAATGGGTCTATCTGGAAAAAGAATCAGAGAAACCCTGATTTTGTGTGCCTCCTCTGCTTCTGGGGCAACATCTACCATTAGAACTGCCTCCTCTACCTATGAAGTTGTTGTCCCTGGGTAAATCTTGGAAAGGTCCCTGAGATTTGCAGAAAACGCATTTTCTTACTGCCTCTCTGATTTCTACTGAAGGTTTGTTGAGGGGTGGAAAACTTGATTCCCACGGCAGACGGGGTTTTTCCTTCTTGTTCGCTGTGGGTAAGAATTTCTTTGACAGATGGACCAAATGAAGATGTTCCATCAAAGGAAGCATTGATGAAAAACATCTTTAAAGGCTCTGCAAAATTGTCACATCCAGGCATGTCTCCTTACGACAGTGCCTGAACTGACAACCTGTGATGTGCCTTCAGCTGTGTGAGAGATCAACCTCATGGATGTGCTAAAAAGATGATCTTTTGAAATCCTCCATACACATGGACTTAAAGAATTTGACAGTTCTTTGGTCTATCTCTCTGCAGTCTTGTAAAATGTGCCAAGCAGTCAAGAGACCTCAAGGTGAATGTTGCCGAGCCCAAGTCTTGCTTTCTGAATCTGTCCAGCACTCTAGACTCTCTGTTGGATGGGTGAACAGACGAGCTCTGTTCTGCACAAGTCGTCTTGGTATAGGCTCAATGGAATCCAACTCCTTCCATCCCCGGCAAAAAACTAAATTAATGAGCTCATCTACCTGGGGAATAACCCAAGACATAAATGGGCCAGAACCAAAAGCTTACAAAAATACAAGTTCCTTTGCAGAAAGATTATTGGAAGACCAACCGACCTTTCTGCCCAAGGGTCTCCCATATTTCTCCAAATGAGACATCATCATGCAATGATTTGGGGGACCCCCCCTCCTTTCTCGAATTCAGTATCTTCAGTGTGAGTTTCCAACAGGGTATCTATATGCCACCTCCTGCACATCCTCTTCTGATGAAACTCCTCCGGGAGATGTTCAGGGGAGGTATCAGAAGAGAGAGGAGATCCTCTACAGGGACTGACTCCTCAGTGTGAGTTTCCAACAGGGAATCTATATGCCACCTCCTGCACATCCTCTTCTGATGTATCTCCTCTGGGGGATGTTCAGGGGAGGTATCAGAAGAGAGAGGAGATCCTCTACAGGGACTGACTGTAAGCTAGCTAGAACCAACTGCCCCTGTGGAACTAAAGAGGGAATAGGGAATGGATTCAAGAGATGAGAGACCAGATCTCTAGAAAGAGAAAAAGCCCTTTCCATAACCTTGAAGGCAGACAGACCAGGAAAAGCTGCAGTCACCCGCACTGGAGCCAAGACTTCCTGTACGGGTAGATTACGACTCTGACCCGATCCATGCCTGGAGGAGGGAACCAGACCTGAGCTATCCTGCACTGAGGTTCCGAAGGGCAGGGGTGGATTCAATAACATCAGAGTAGACCCCATCCCCAAGGATCTGATACTTTGCTTCAGGGATCCTTTCCAATCTGACAGTGTAGGTGTGAAACTGTTGAAGTGATTCTTTTTAGATATGATGCCAGATCTCTTGCGGCTGTCTGATCCTGGGTCTCTTAAACCAAAGAACAGATCACAGAAGGAGATAGTACTGTGTGAGTAGCAGTTGGAAGACTCATGGCTCCAATAGGAGATGGAGCCAAAATGACCCCATCTGGATTTGAGCTCTAAAGAATTTCCACATCATCCTATCCACATCTGAAAGACTTGGAGGACCTGGATGATGCGATAGTCTGGGGCCTGGAAATTGGAATGCTTTCTTTTGGAAGTCTGCATGAAAGGAGAATGTACATTAGGGGAGTGCAAGCTCCTGGAGTATGTAATTCTCCAGGTTTCGGATCTGATGATTTGGGATCCGTAGCCTGAGGTGTGAGACTTGATAAAATATTGTTGAAATTTGTGTGTATACTGATCATGTCTAAATATCTAAATGTATCTGTAATTATTTTTAGGTGTGGAGCTTTTCTCCCTGGGCCTCTGCTGAAAAGGGGCCTTTTCGGCTCAGTCAGACACACCTGGTTATCAAATGTAAAATAAAGTAAAATAAAATAATGATCGGATCTGAAAATTTTGGATCTGTAATGCACACCTTTAGGTCTGGACGTCAGATCCGATGATTTTGACATTTTCGGAGGTGGTTCTGAAGAAGTCCTTGGGGACTTCAGCAGAGTGCTTTCTATGCTCCAAAGGATCAGATTTCGAGGTTTTACTGGGGGGGTTTGAGCCCCTGAAGGAGACGCTAATGAGGGAGGAAGAAGACCCTTCAAAATAAGTTTGCTGGTTCTATCACCGAACATCCTACAGTAGAAGGCAGCACAAATACCGCAGTTAGTCTGTTGATGTGCTGCTCCAGGACAATATACACACTCCTTGTTGACAACCAGGTTAGGGAGTTAGTGCCCACAAGAAGTGCATTTTTTTGAATCTTGTCAGCTTTTCAGCCATCAGAGATTAAGAATGGAAACCGAGAAACAAAATATATGGAAAAGAGTAAAAAGTTTTTTTCAAAAAGAACTTAGAAGAAAATGAGAAATTACCAGCAATGGTAATTAAAGATTACACCTAAACAGCAGGTAGAAAGGGCAGAAGTTACAGAAAAGAAAAATTTCCAACTATATAAAATAGTATTTATACTACTCAAAATACAACCAGAAACTAAGGAGGAGTTGAAAGCTAAAGAGTATTAAAGATTTGGGTATAAAATAGTATTTATACTACTCAAAATAAAACCAGAAACTAAGGAGGAGTTGAAAGCTAAAGAGTATTAAAGATTTGGGTATAAAATAGTATTTATACTACTCAAAATAAAACCAGAAACTAAGGAGGAGTTGAAAGCTAAAGAGTATTAAAGATTTGGGTATAAAATAGTATTTATACTACTCAAAATAAAACCAGAAACTAAGGAGGAGTTGAAAGCTAAAGAGTATTAAAGATTTGGGTATAAAATAGTATTTATACTACTCAAAATACAACCAGAAACTAAGGAGGAGTTGAAAGCTAAAGAGCATTAAAGATTTGGGTATAAAATAGTATTTATACTACTCAAAATAAAACCAGAAACTAAGGAGGAGTTGAAAGCTAAAGAGTATTAAAGATTTGGGTATAAAATAGTATTTATACTACTCAAAATAAAACCAGAAACTAAGGAGGAGTTGAAAGCTAAAGAGTATTAAAGATTTGGGTATAAAATAGTATTTATACTACTCAAAATACAACCAGAAACTAAGGAGGAGTTGAAAGCTAAAGAGTGTATAAAACAGTATTTATACTACTCAAAATACAACCAGAAACTAAGGAGGAGTTGAAAGCTAAAGAGTATTAAAGATTTGGGAATAAAATAGTATTTATACTACTCAAAATACAACCAGAAACTAAGGAGGAGTTGAAAGCTAAAGAGTATTAAAGATTTGGGTAAGGAAGATAATAAGAAGTTATGTACCTACCATAACGTTTCATGTTAGTTGTCTTCTTCTCGCCTTCTTTCTTGCTGGTTGGGTTCGGAGACGATCCTCGGCTCTGACTCGGCCATCTTCAAAAGCTTGAGAGTTGCCTACTGGCTCAAGGCCCCCTATATCCCATGATGCCTGGCGCTAGATACCCAGATCTAGTTTGGTAAGTCTAACTGCAGAAATAATAATAATAATAATAATAATAATAATAATAATAATAATAATAATAATAATACAGGAATCCTGTCCTAGAATGCATAATTCCTACTGGAGAGACTACTAGTCAGAAGGAATAGCCAGAGAAGACTCAGCCAGTGAGAAAAACATAAGGAACTCTTCTCGGTCTACTAGGACAGGGGGATGGAGGGTGGGACGCAAGAAAGAAGGCGAGAAGACAACTAACATGGAACGTTATGGTAGGTACATATCTTCTTAATGTTAAGTTGCCTATCTCACCTTCATTCTTGCTGGTTGAGACAGCGTCCCTAGCACCTCAATCCTGGGTGGCTCATCGGAACAGACTCTTCAGAACAGTGGAACCAAAATCAGCTCTGCTCCTGGAGAGCACATCCAGTTTATAATGTGAAATAAAGGTATGAGGATTGGCCCATGTAGCTGCCGCACAAATAGTTTCCATTGGCAATCTTGCCTGAAAAGCCACTGAAGTAGCTAGAGCTCTAGTGGAGTGACCTTTTGGTTTAGCAGGAAGCTCTTTATTCCTCAGCTGATATATAAACGTAATAATAGATGTCAACCACCTAGATAATGTTACTTTCGATACAGGTAGACCTTGTTTACCCTCAGCATAGGACAGGAACAGCTGGTCTGATTTTCTGATTTGTTTAGTTCTATGCAAGTAAAAACGTAACTGTCTATGAACATCCAACTGATGCAATTTGTATTCCGCCTTGTTGGAATAATTTGGAAAAAATACAGGCAAATCAATAGACTGATTCAAGTTATTGTCAGAAGAAACTTTTAGAAGGAATGATTAGTCCTGAGAGAAACTCTGTCATTGTGGAAAACTAGGTAAGGAGGTCGAACGCAAAGAGCCTGAAGTTCAGAAACTCTTCTGGCTGAAGTTATTGCAACCAGAATAAGGGTTTTCCAAGAGAGAAACTTCAAAGAACAGGAAGCTGCAGGTTCAAAGGGGGGCAGTATCAGGAAAGCTAAGATCAAATTTAGATCCCATGGTGGCGGGGGATCTCTCAGTGGGAGCCTGAGTAAAGTAGTCCCTTTGAGAAAAGCTTTACAAAGCTTATGGGCCCTAATACTAGCATCTGATAGACCTCTATGAAAGTTGGAAATTGCAGCTAACTGAACTCTAATTGTGGCAGAAGATCCAGCATGAAAAAGTTCTGCTAAAAAATCCAAAATATGGTGCACATGGGCTGAAAAGGGATCTATATTCCTAGCCTTTGCTAAGAAAGAGAAACGTTTCCACTTACTAGCATAGGTCTTTCTAGTGGTAGACTTATGCGATGATAAGATGATTTCACGCACCGAGTGGGAGATGTTCGGAAGCCTGGCTAAGGTCGGAAGTGGAGGAACCAAGCAGTGAGCTGGAGAGATTGAAGGGATTGGTGCAGCCCGCCTGATTGATGGATCAGTAGGTCTGGAACTGGATCCAGGGTCCAGGGCTGCTCCAGAATGTGATGCAGGAACAGGAACCAAATTTGTCGAGGCCAGTAAGGGGCAATGAGGATCATCTTGCATCCCAATGCGGTAGCTTTGTGAATTAGTTTGGGATTCAGGGGAAACGGAGGGAATGCATAAAGAAGTCCCTGACGCCAAATGTGAACTAGAGCGTCTCTGGGGGAGTGTCCGGGAAGAGGGAGGAGAGAGAAGAAATTGTTGCACTTGTTGTTGAAGGGGGTGGTGAAAAGGACTCAGCAAGGCTGACCCCATTTGCGGAAGATTTGGTCCCTAACTGTCTGATTGAGAGACCACTTGTGAGGCATGAGAATTGCTCTGCTCAGCCTGTCCGCTATAACGCTGGACTTCCCAGGTATGTGCGCTGCTATTACAAACCGTTGGGAAGAGATCGCCCACTGCCAGAGTCTGAGTGCTTCTCGACATAGGGGGTAGGACCTGGTTCCACCCTGCTTGTTGATGTACCACACTACCGACATATTGTCTGTCTGAATTGCAATGGGCCCAGTGGGAAGAGAGTTGTAAAGAGCTTGCAACGTCAAAAGCACGGCCCTCATCTCCAAGACATTGATATGCAGATGGTACTCGTGAGGCTGCCAGGTGCCTTGGACTGTTCTGCCCTGAAAATGTCCCCCCCACCCGATCAGGGAGGCATCCGTAGTCACCGTAGTCACTGGAGGAGGAAGAGCAAATGGTCTGCCCTGGGGAACTGATGGGGAAACCATCCACCAAGCAAGTTGGTTTTCGCATGTCTGTGTGATCATTATCTTGTGTGACATTGGAAGTTGTTGGAAAGACCATTGGGTGAACAGCATCCACTGAAGAATCCTCATATGCAGACGAGCAAGTGGAACTAGTAAGATAGCCGCTGCCATGAGACCCAAGGTTTTTAGGACGAATCTGGCCTGAAATTTTTGCATCCTAATAAGACCTGCACATGTTGGTGAATGGCTAGCATTCTGTCTAATGGAAGTCTCGCTGACATGTCCTTTGTATTTAAGTTTGCGCCTATAAAGGTGATAGATTGACAAGGCGACAATGCAGACTTTTCGAAATTTATTGTGATGCCTAGTTTGGAGCAAGTTTGAATGGTGTAGTCTATGGCTCGCAGCAGGTGATGTCTGGTGGTAGCAGTAAGGAGCCAGTCATCTAAATATGGAAACACCTGGAATCCTTGCTGTCTCAGGTGAGTGGTAACTACTGCCAAACATTTGGTGAACACCCTGGGGGCTGTGGTGAGACCAAAGGGCAGAGCTCTGAACTGATAATGACTGGCTCCCAGCCAGAAGCGGAGGAATCTTCTGGAGCGTCTGTCCATTTTGATATGGTAGTACGCATCTTGAAGATCTATGGAGCACATCCAATTGTCCTGACCCAGAAAGGGTAAAATGGACTGTAGCGTGACCATCCGGAACTTTGTTCTTTGAACAGACCTGTTTAGTTTGCTGAGATCCAGAATGGGTCTCCAGTCCCCTGTCTTTTTTGGTACCAAAAAGAACCTTGAGTAAATTCCGGATCCTTGCTGGTCTGCTGGGACTGGCTGGATGGCTCTTTTTCTTAGCAGTTTTGAAATTTCTTGAACTGCTTGATCACTTAGATTGGGTGGAACATCTGGAAGGGATTTGTTGGGAATGTGTGGAGTGAGAAAAAAGGGGATTTTTTAGCCTTTGGATATGATAGACCGTACCCATTTGTCTTGTGTTATACTTTGCCAGGCTTTTGGGTACAGCGATAATCTTCCCCTGACTACCTCCGAAGGTGGACAGCCGTGCAGCACTTCAGGGATGCTGGAAGGGCTTGTCGGATCAAGATTCTCTTTGGCCTTGATTTTGTGGACCCCCTCTGCCCCTAGGGCGGCGTCTATTGATGTTCCCTCCTCTGCCCCTGGAGGGGAACTCTCCACATGTGTCAGGCACGGCTCTCTGGGATTTCCGGAACCACATCTTCCCACTCTTCTCACTCTTGGGATACGGTCTTGAAGGAGTGGAAAAACAGACTCCCACAGCAGAGAGTCTCTTGCATTCCTGTTCACACCTGGTAAGGGTATCCTTCACCTGTGGTCCAAACAGAGCAGAACCATCAAAGGGGGTGTTGGTGAAAGACGCCCTGAAGGGTTCCGCAAAGTTGCATTACCGCATCCAAGCGCGTCTCCTCAAAGCCACGCCTGTGCCTCCGGCCCTACTCGCGCCATCGGCTGCATAAGAGATGAGCCGCATGGAGGAGTTTACTACCGAATTAAGAGTCGCTAGCTGGGAGGCAAACTTAGCCTGGGCCCCCGCAGCTGATGGATCTTGAAGGGTATCTCCTAGCTCTTTAAGGAGATCCCTTTGAAGGTGGGTAAAGTGGCACAAATAGTTCAGCGACCTCATGGAGAAGGTCGCGGAGGAAAACATCCGCTTCCCATATCGATCCATCGTCCTAGATTCCTTATTATGGGGATGGACAGACAAAGAAGTTTCAGCCAACTCCTTTTTTGTGGCCGCTGCTACCACCATGGCATCAATGGGAACACCCTTCATCAGAAATTGCTTATCCTGTGGTGCAGTAATAAATTTTGTGGGTCTTCAGGGGGTTGGTTCCACTGTGTCTGTGGCTGACCATGCCTTCTGAGCCACCACAGACATCAGTGGATCGAAAGGTGGAGACACCCAAGGAGGTGGAGGGTCGGGAACCAAACGCGTCCAGGAATACCGACATCCTCGGAAGGGTTAAGGGTAGTCCAGTTCCCCCTCTGCCTAAGTATCTCAAGGATGTCTGAGAAAGAGACGTCCTCAGAGGGGGATCTAGGGGACCCTTCCAAATCCTCTAAGTCGGTATCTGAAGTGGCAGACTCAGGGGAGTCAACATGCTTCCTCTTGCATTTCCTCTTTCAAGGGGGCTCCTCTGAATGATCAGGGGAGGCCTCGGAAGAGGAAGATACACCCAATGGAGTGCCCTGGAGTGCTTGTTCCCCACGCTTGGGGTCTGGAGGAGGGGCAAAGGCAGACGCAGGCACCATGGGGGGAGGAGCTGATGAGGCTGATCGTGGGGCTGACTCAGAGGCCAGCACACTCCTCATGATCCCGAAGGCACCTCTTCCCGATAGCAGAGAAGGCTTCGGCTCCGAAGAGACTGGAATCCTTCCCGGCACCGAGAGGGACGGCTCCGAAGCCAATGTAGCAGCCGAACTCACCTGCGCCGAACCTCCGAGAGGGAGAACGGGGTCGGACAAGGGTCTGATGTCACTCGCCCCCTCAGAGCCGACGAGGGAGTCCCGGCACCCAGATCCCTCCAAGGACGGCACCATGGAGGCGATCGGAGCCGACGATGGAACCGAAAGGGTAGGTATCGGCGCCGACAGTTCCACGATCTGAGCCCCAGCGAGCTCTGGCTCCAAACTCAAAGAATGAGTCGAAGGAGGAACTACTGCAGAGACAGGCGGAGCTGAACCCTGATGAGAGGGGCTGGATAACATTTTTGCCAGGGTCTGCGATTTTAGAATCCTGCTCATCACTCTCTCTGAATCATGGTCAGATAGTCTAGAAGACCGAGAAGAGTGGGATCGATGACTTTGCTCCGACTGTAATAGAGGTGATCCTGGAGCCGAGCGTATCAACTCTAGGGATGGAGATCTAGAGCGTTTTCGGCTCCCTGATGGTTCCGACACTAGAGTCGGGGCCAACTGGGATACAGGTACTTCAGTTCTAACCGGAACCGAAGCTGAAGCAGATGCCACGCCCGACGCCAGCTCCAAACTGGGAGCCGACGGCTTCGTTGGCTTAGAGGGTTTCACTGGCTGGGTCTTAGCCGGTGACCCTTCAGGTTTGAGCAAACCCCTAAGAATTAGCTTATTCCTACACTCCTGCAGGACTCTTGGACTAAAGGTGTGACACACCGAACAAGAGTCCTGCAGGTGTAGGGTGCCCAAACAGTAGACACAAGAAGTGTGACCATCTGTCAGTGACATCTTCTGACAGCATGAGTCACACTTCTTGATTCCCGATACTTTCGTATCTTTGGACATTCCTGTAAAAAGGAAGGTCAATCACAGAGAAAAAGCAATAAAAGTGAAGTAGGTAACTAGCAAAAAACACACGCACTCGACACAAGTTACCACACCCTAACAACACACACACACTATACAGAAGAAAAAGTAAGTAAACCTGTTGGTAAATAATTTCTAATAAAACTGCAATATAAAAGAACAAGGATTAGCCTCTAACTAAAAACAGCTACCTTGAAGAAACAAAGGGAGGGGGGTGGGGGGGAAAACTCTCTAACAAAAATGAGTTTCCAAGGAAGTGACATTAAATTACAAAAAACTAACTAGAACTACTATAATACAAACAATTTTTTTAAAAGCTGACAACAAAATAGAAAAATAGACCTGAGCCAGTAAAAGCAACCTCGCAGCAGAAGCTGCAAATGAGATCTGGGTATCTAGCGCCAGGCATCATGGGATATATAGGGGGGCCTCGAGCCAGTAGGCAGCTCTCCAGCTTTTGAAGATGGCCGTGACGGAGCCGAACCCAACCAGCAAGAAGGAAGGCGAGATAGACAACTTAACATCTTCATTTACTAAAAATTATCAGAAAACTCTATACTAAGCCCTCGAGAGAAGGCTCCTACGTCTGAGCATGATGACGGCAAACGAGATCCGAAGTATTGGGAATGGACTAGTGCATTATGGTTACAGGCAGGAGCTCAACAGTAAGATTCAAAGTTTAAACTATGCGGTCGAGTCAGATCCAAAGATCAGATCCATAACGCATTCATTGAGAAAGAATGAAAAGGACAGATGTGCAAGGTTTTTTAATTTACATTTTCAGATGTGACAATTATGGATTTATCATTGCTTTTTTATTTTGCTTTTGCTTTTTGTAATCCAAATTGTATGGTAATTCTTATTCTTATTTCTTTAACTTTCGTTGGTACCATGATAGAGGTTTACCATACATGTATGCTTTTAATGAATCCCAAACCATAATTGTTTACTTCATTTGTATAGTTCGTTTTTATAACAAAATTAACTTCAGAATGCAGCCAGAGTTAAAGTTCTTCTAGTCTGATCATACAAGTCCCATACTTTTCAACATATTCAGCAATGACCTTTGCACTGCTACAAAAAATGCTACCCGAGTTCAACACACTGATGGCTCGACCCAAATCTGCTCTGCCAAACCACTCTCTAAACTCAGGGACCTTCCATAACAATACTTCTTACTGACTGAAAGATTGGCTAAATAATATACAACTACTACTGAGGTCTAAAAAAGATCGAAGGTACTGCTCTTTATCCCAAAACACATCTCTAACAAAACAACAGTATTCATTATTGTCTCTGACAAGAACCATAGTAGAATAAGTAAACCACACATTACTAGATGTCGTCATGATGACCAGTTGGAATTTGACCATCATGTTTCAGTAATGTTTAAAACAACTCATCAAGAACCATGTACATTATACAGAACAACAATTACCTCTCTTACTTAACAATTACCTCTCTTACTTAACAATTACCTCTCTTACTTAGTCAGGAGATGTATAGCCTCTTCTTTCTTACTGTCATCTCTCCTCTATGCTGCCCCAGTCTTCACTAAACTTCAAGTCTCACAACTGTCCAAACATGACCGATGTTATAATAAAATAGATTTGAAGTAAACTAGAACAAAAGAACACATCACTGTCCAGCAGCCAGAGAATTAAACTGGTGACAAATACATCACCTAAATCTTCCTCAGCTAACCACAGTACACAGACTTCTCTATAAGCCAGAAAATTACCTAACCCTTAAGAACTTAACGCAGTAGAATTTTACTCTCTAAAGAAAAATACCTAATCATTACACCAAATCATTTAATACTTTTGGTGACTCTCTGTATTAAAATAGTACAGCTAAACTATAGAACATATCCTGCTACTGAAATCCATTCACAATGCAAACTCATTTAAGACGCAATTAAACTTCACATATCAAATTAGTTGATCATCTCCTGTGGATCTGCAAGAAAAATGCCACTCTTCAGCTTCCCATATCAACAAACCATTTCTCTTCATTCAGAATCTTATTAGCACAATTAGTCTTCACCAATATTTGAATAGTTTTATTAGCATCTCCCAAATGTATACATAGTTTTGTGAAATTGGTCACCCACACTTGTAAATTTCTAATATAAATGTTATGATAGCCATAGACATAACAGTCTATGAATATGCTTTGTATCCCATCTCTTTACAATATTAATATATTCTGCTGTACCTAGTTCCTTCCCTCACCTCCATGTCTTTGAATTTCTAAGCACTAATCACATGATCTATTATCATAGCTCTCAACCTCTCAGCACAAAAAATCTGGACAAAGCCAAAAATAATGGGGGAGGGGACAAAGCCCCCAAAATAGGGCTAAATTGTAAATATTGCTCTTATAAACTTAGAATGTTGCTAAAATAAAAGTTTTTATGTTACCATCCATTTTCTGAAGGAAATCAATTCTGAAACTTAAATGCTTGTCATTATTTACTTAATTCAATCCTCACCGATCTGCCACAAAAATCCAGAAAACCACAAATTTTATGGGGAACCAAAAAATATTAGGCAAAAATCTGGACATTCTGCGAAAATCTGGAGAGTTAAGAGGTATGTATATTATGTTTGACAAACCCACTAATACACCCCTTCAAATACTCGATGTTCAACATCTGCTAATGGATAAGTATCTTTTATATTGTGATAGTTGCCTTTATTTCACATGACTGTATTCTAATTATCAAATGACTGTACAATTGATAATGCATATTAAATGTTCAAAAAAAGAGAGAACGGAACCAAGAACAATAAAATCCAAGCCACTGAGCACAGCCAAAAAAGTGGAATTCAGCACTTTTAATTATAGCAAACGAAACCAAAGCCAAAAGAGCAAATGAAAACAAGCGCTTTCACTCAGATATTCCGAGCTTTATCAAGTTACAAATCCCATAAAAAAGCAATCCTATAAATAGTATATAAAATTAGAAGTTATGTACTCACCATAACGTTCCATCTGAGTAGGTGTATTCATTTGTCTGCAACCTGTGGGTTATGGATCCGATATCGGATCCGAACCGGCATGGTTTTCCAGCTATGGATCCAAGCTCTCAGCTCCTCCCCTCACCCATAATGCCCTGCTCTACCCTCATGACCTCAGATCTCGTTTGCCGCGCTGGTAAAATCATTAATTAACCAATCATTTGATAATTGATCATTTAGATCTTAAAAATATACTCTTATAATCCAAGTAAAGAGTGTTGGAATGAATATGTCAGCCTCACTTCATAGAAACAATATAAATAATATAAATATATGTTTGTCAAAATATCAGTCATCTTCAATTAAGTCAAAACATGTTGGTAAATTTAAACAGTTGGTTAAAAATGTTATGAACAATTAATTAGTATAAAACATTGACCATGTTAAATGTAAATACAGATAAATAAATAAAAATGTTTTTTTGCAAAGAAACTTCTTTCAAAAAACATTTAGCAAAACACATCTCATTCTACCCACTTGAACAAAATACAAATTATGAGAGGGTATTGTAATATAAAAATGTTTACAAAAAATACAGACTTTAAAAGAATTTATAATCTAGCTCTTCTTAATTTCAGGACTGGTTTAATATTAATGGTATCATTTAGCCCAGGCGGTTTCGCAGCATCCAGCCTGAGCTGCCAAACCAGTTCTCTATATTCAAGGGTGGATTCCCAGTCCCCACCTCTACTGTCAGGAACAACCTGCTCTAAAATGATAAATTTAAAATTCCAATTAGGACAAGCGAGTGAGTGTTTAAATAGGGCATTTGATTCTTTCTTTTTTGATATATCGTAAAAGTGTTCATAAAGCCTTTTTCTCATCTCTCTTTCCATTTTTCCTATATAAAAACTTGCACAAAATGTGCAGAAAGCTAGATAAACCACTCCTTTTGAACTACATGAAAAATGAGCTTGGGATCTGATTTTCATCTTTCTAGATGGAATGTATATACCTACATCATCCATCATGGCATGGCATTGATTGCAGGCCCCATTTGTACGTACCCATCTTTTTACTGGACCTATTTGTACTAACTTTTGACTTCCTTTCAAACAATTCTTTGAAATTAGTACCTCTTTTCCTGATGAATTTCGGTTTTGCCGAAAAAATTCCTTTAAAATCATCATGTGAGGTAATAATTGGCTAATATTTAGTAATAACCTTTTCAATTTCAGAAGAATTGTCACAAAATGTGTAAATAAAGTTCGGGCCTTGAATACCATTCTTTGAATTGGCTAATAGAGAGGGGTTATCCAAACAGCCCTTGCCAAGTAATGGAAAATACAATGTTTCTCTCTGTTTTTGCACTTCCATAACCAAAACATTGCATAAATCAAGAAGGTAACCACGTTCCAGAAACATTCCTTTTAATGTATTCGCCTCTTGTAAAAAATTGAGTTCAGTGCTGCACATTCTAGATGCCCTTATCAGTTGCCCCTTAAGAATACCTTTTTTCTGAGAAAAAGGATGAGCACTCTTAAAATGTAAGAGTGAATTGGAAAAGGTGGGCTTCCTATAAATTTTGGATTGAAATGTGTTGTTTTGACAATCCTTGTAAAGGGTGACATCAAGATAGTGCAGTTTGTCTACTCTGTGTGCGTAAAATGAAGGAAATCAGTGGTAGTGTTAATATGACCAAGGAAATCTAAAAGTTGATCGTGAGTTCCCTTCCAAAGTATGCAAATGTCATCCAGAAATCTACGATAGAACAATAAATGTTGTTCCCATGGAGGTTGGAAGACATACATTTGCTCCCATCTGTGAAGGACAACATTGGCATAAATTGTGGCACATGAGGCTCCCATACCAATCCCCTTACGTTGCTTAAATAGCTCCCTATTAAAGAAAACAAAATTGTTATTCAGAACCATACTCATCAGTTCTATTATTAAATTGGTTAGATTTCCACTTAGATTGGTTTCTTGGGTGAAGAAATCACTAAACCAGTCTAAACCTATATCATGGGGAATGCTAGGAAATAAATCTTTAATATCTATTGTCACCATGAGAAGGTTAGAGGAAAATGTGGTTAGGGGAATGCTTTTCAAAAAGTCCCAAGAGTCCTTGCATACATGTTTAAGCAAATGCACAAATCTTTTAGTTACATGATCTATGAATTTTGCAAGTGGTTCGGTAATACCTCCAGCTCCTGCCACTATTGGTCTAAAAAGTAACGGATCTGTACCTTTATTGGTTTTAGGTATTCCAAAAATCACTGGTAACTTAAGTTTAGGAACATGCAAATAATTAAAAATTCTTTCGTTAATAGCACCCTGAAGTAAATAGTCACTGAGAGAATATTTTATTTTTGAAAAAGCAATATTAACTTCGTTCCTAGACACTGTAACATACTGTTCATCATCTTGGAGCATGCGATGAAGGTGTGCTTCGTAATTGTCATTATACATGAGGACAATACCCCCACCCTTATCCGGTTTCATTATTCTAATGTTTTCATTTTTTAACATGTTAATGAACTCAATTTCTAAGGGTGCAAGATTCAAATTATCATGAGATGTTTTGTTAAGGGGAATGTCTCTAAGTTCTCTTTCGTTTGCTATAATTAAAAGTGCTGAATTCCACTTTTTTGGCTGTGCTCAGTGGCTTGGATTTTATTGTTCTTGATGATGCATATTACTTAATGTCGGTGTATGTATACGACTGAATGACTGTTTAATATTTTGGAGCTTTTCTCAACAGGCCACTGTTGAAAAGAGGTTCTTAAATAAACCTAGTTGGACACACCCTCCCTATACATTCCTAAGCTATGTAATCTACCTATAAAGCTTAGGCTACTGCAACAGTGATGTAATGCCGAACATACTGCAGCTGTGTAAACACACTAACAGTAACAGCAGATGTTCTAATAGATCACTGTTGCAATAGCCTCTGTTCCACCTCGTCTAGTTTTTGATGTGTCAGGGTGTGGATGTATAACATCTTTGTTTACATAGTTAGATAAGTTTTATATCCAATTTACCTTTAGTAGCATTTTTTCTTTCAGGGGTATAGCCTCACTTATCGAGGCAAGAAAGCTTTGAAGCTATTGGCACCAAACTGCTCATTTTACGCAGCTGTGTCAAGCTCACCACCAACAGTTAGGGTGCATGAAAGCTTTGAAAGCTGGACAATGGTCATATCCTTGGTGGGATGTAACCAAGTAGCTTAGGCTACTTTAACCGTAAACTAATGTCGAACCTCTTCTAGTTAGCGGAGCCAATTTGCTAGCAGCCTCCATCAAAAGTCATCATTTACAATCAGCAAAAGTGACAGAAAATGCCTAGAAATTTGACTTAAAGAATAAAAATAATGATTATACTTTATTAATGCCTAGTAGAAGATCAGCGGTATACATCTCCTAGGAATTAGTTTTAATGAGAGATATAATTCAGTAGTTAAAATATGTCTCCAAGAATATGACAACTTTCAAATGCGAAATAAATTTGAAATCTTTCTTGAATCTTCAAAGCAATTACAGTAAGTGGTAGGGTGCACTTCTTGTGGAAAAACAAAACATCTTATTGTCAGCATAAAGGACTTAATTGTGGTAATCACAACTACCCAACACAAGTGAAAAGTGGAAAATTTACAGCTAGGAGACTTTTCAGTAGGAGTGTACATACAGTATCAAGACAAAAGAAAGGACATGGAAACTTCTCTCTGATACACAGTTCAAGAGGAACACATTTAATCTTCCACTTGCCTTTAGCACAATCATACTCTTAATTATGTTAAAACACAATTGACAAAGGAACAGTAATCTCAACATCTTTGGTCTTGCGGAGAGAGAGACGGGGGGGGGTAGACAGAAAAATAATGTCATGGCAGCTTTTTTGCACTTAATGTATCCCAGTGTTTTAAAACATCCATGGGCATTATCCTTTAACAATGAGACAGCATTTAAAACATCCATGGGCATTATCTTTTGACAGTGAGTCAGCACAGGGCCTTGGTGCCAAGTCATATGATGCCTAATCATAAAAAGAAGTTATGTACTCGCACCATAACGTTCCATGTGAGTTGTTCATCTCACCTTCATTCTTTCAGATGGGTTAGGAGCCGATCCTCAGCTCTGAGTCGGCCTACTACAAAGCTCGAGGTCTTCAGACAGCTCGAGGCCAAGTTCCTATCCCATGATGTACCTAGAGTTACCTCAGATCTTGTTTGCTGCGTATAATAATAATACCATCAACTCTTTAGGAGAGAACCAGAGAAAGAATGAGCAATCAGGAAAATCTAGTATTTCGGTCCTCGAAAAACCCTGGATGGGGTAGGAGGGTGGGAAGTAAGAATGAAGGTGAGATGAACAATTCACATGGAACGTTATGATGACTACATAACTTCCTTATGTGAAGTTGTTCTATCTCGCCGTTCATTCTTACAGATGGGTAGCTTCCCAAGCACCATCTTTCTCGGGTGGCTCATGGGAGTATGTTTTGTAGGAGAGTAGACCCAAAGGAGGCCCTGTCCCTGGAAGCCTTGTCAACTTTGTAATGAGTGATAAAGGTATGAGGTTTTGACCAAGTGGCTGCTGCACAAATGTTGTCTATAGGGAGCCTAGCAGAAAAGGCAAAAGATGTGGACACTTCTCTGGTAGAATGAGCCTTAATTTTGTGTTGTAAGGGCATATTAGCAGCTGAATAAACAAATGTGATACAATCAGATAACCATTTAGACAGTGTTGTTTTTGCCACCGGCATACCTTTCCTGGAAAGGAAACAAAAAGCGGTTCTGATTTTCTGAACTCTTTTGTTCTATCCAAGTAAAATCGGAGCTGTCTATGAACATCAAGTTTGTGAAGCATATACTCTGGATTGTTGGTGTGCTTAGGAAAAAACACTGGCAAATCAATGATCTGGTTAAGGTTAGATTCAGTACAAACTTTGGTTAAAAATGAAAGATTTATTCACAGGGACAAACTCTGACAGCATGGAAAATCAAATGAGGAGGTTTTATGGAGAAGGCCTGAAGCTCTGACACTCTATGGGCAGAAGTGATGGCTACTAAAAACACAGTCTTCCATGACAAATATTTCAAATCACATGAGGAAGGTGGTTCGAAATGTGGGAGAATAATGTGTGAAAGCATAAAATTTATATTCCAAGGAGTATAAGGGGATTTCACAGGTGGTCTGAGATGAAAAGTCCCTTTGAGAAAGGCTTTGGATAGTTTGTGTGACACTATGTTTAATCCTTCAAAGCCAAGGTGAAAGTTAGAGATAGCAGCAAGCTGAACCCGAACTGTTGCTGCTGCGGCTCCATTATTGAAAAGCATCGTCAGTAACTCTAATATGGAGGAAATAGGGGCTTGATAGGGATCAATGTTATTTTGAGAGGCCCATATGGAAAACCTTCTCCATTTGCTAAGATATAGTTTCCTAGTAGAGGACTTGTGAGAAGATATCAGTATCTGCTGTAGAGGACTTGTGAGAAGATATCAGTATCTGCTGTAGAGGACTTGTGAGAAGATATCAGTATCTGCTGTAGAGGACTTGTGAGAAGATATCAGTATCTGCTGTAGAGGACTTGTGAGAAGATATCAGTATCTGCTGTAGAGGACTTGTGAGAAGATATCAGTATCTGCTGTAGAGGACTTGTGAGAAGATATCAGTATCTGCTGTAGAGGACTTGTGAGAAGATATCAGTATCTGCTGTAGAGGACTTGTGAGAAGATATCAGTATCTGCTGTAGAGGACTTGTGAGAAGATATCAGTATCTGCTGTAGAGGACTTGTGAGAAGATATCAGTATCGGCTGCATGTCATTAGACAGGTTATGGAACCTGGCTATGTTGGGAACTGGAGCACCCAAGCTGTCAATTTCAGGGACTGAAGAGAGGGAAGAAGAGCCCCCGACAAATGTGTCAGAACATCTGGAACTGGGTCCAGAATCCAAGGGTCTTCCAATTGATGAATTTGAAGGAAGGGGGACCAAATCTGATGAGGCCAATGAGGGGCTATTAGAATGATGGTCCTTCCCAGGGATTTTGCTTTCTGCAAGACTTTGGGTATGAAAGGAATTGGTGGGAATGCATAGAGGAGACCCGGAGGCCAATCGTGTACGAGTGCATCCCTTGGGGCTTCTCCCGGAGGGGGAATCAGGGCAAAGTAGCTTCTGCATTTTGTGTTCATGTGGTTGGCAAAAAGGTCGCAGCAAGGCTGGCCCCATCTATGGAAAATTCTCTCCACTATCTCTTTCTTGGGGGACCACTCATGAGGCAACAAAATTGCCCTGCTCAGTTTGTCTGCTATCACGTTGGATTTCCCTGGGATGTGCGTTGCTAACAGAAAGCACTGGGTGGATGCAGCCCACTGCCATACTCTTAGGGCCTCGCGACAAATGGGATAAGACCTGGTTCCTCCTTGTTTGTTCAAGTACTAGACCACTTACATGTTGTCCATCTGAATCACAATTGTTCCCAGAGGAAGAGAGTCCTAGAAGTACTGCAATGCTAAAAGTACCACTCTCATCTCCAGGACATTGATATGCAGATGTGTCTCCTGTTCAGTCCATGTGCCTTCGGCTGTTCTTACCTGAAAATGCCCCCTAACCCTATCAGGGAAGCATCCGTGGTCACTGTGGCCACTGGTGGAGGTAGGACAAAAGGACGCTCTATTGTTACATGAAGAGAGGTCAACCACCACTGAAGATCCTTTATGCATGTGTTTGTGATCATTATGAGATGACACATTGGGAGCTCTTGGTAAGACCATTGAGGGAATAACAGCCATTGCAGAATCCGCATGTGTATGTGACCCAATGGTATCGCTAATATTGTGGCTGCCATCATGCCTAACAATTTTAGCACTTCTGATGTTGGAGCCTTGTTTTTGGATATGACATTGTGAACCTGCTGATGGAGTAGTAAGACTCTTTCTGTTGGAAGTCTCAAAGTGGTGGTGGTGGTGGTGTCCAATTCTGCTCCAATAAAAATTATATGTTGTGATGATGACAAGGCAGATTTTTCTGAATTTATTGTAATGCCCAGATGACTATAGAGAGAAAGAGTGGTGTCCCTGGCTTGTAAGAGCTGATGCCCGGTGGTGGCGGTGAGGAGCCAATCATCTAAGTACGGAAACACCTGGCATCCTAAATGCCTCAAGTAAGCCGTGACCACTGCCATACAATTGGTGAACACTCTGGGGCTATAGTGAGACCAAAAGACAGGGCTTGAAACTGGTAATGATTGGCTCCCAGTCGGAAGCGCAGATGATCCCTGGATGGTCTAGCCATTTTTATATGGTAGTAAGCATCCTGAAGATCTATCGAGCACATCCAATTGTCTTTCCCCTAAGAAGGGAGGTATCGACTGAAGCGTGACCATACAGAACTTCTCTTTCTTGACAGATCTGTTTAGTCTGCTAAGGTCCAAAATAGGTCTCCAGTCCCCTGTCTTTTTTGGAACTAAAAAGAATCTTTAGTAATTTCTGGATCCTATCTGGTCTGCTGGGACTGGTTGGATGACTCTTTTTCTTAGCAACATTTGGACCTCTACTGTTGCTTGTTCCCTGTAACTGGGTGGAACGTCCGGGATTTTTATTGTCAATGGAGGGGAAGTGGTGAAAGGAATGAAATATCCTCTGGAAAAAAGAAGATATGTCTTACCATACCGTTCCATCTGTGTTGTTTCATCTTTGTTTATTCCTTGCGTATGGGATCTGGTTCCGACCTCAGAACCGAGCCGGCCTTTTTTCAAGCTCGCATCAGCCACAAACCTCTCGAGCTAAGATTTTACCCATCATGCCCTTCTCCCTGTTACCTCAGATCTAGTTTGCAAGTTGGAAAAATGAAGCCGACGCTACCTCTGGTCAGACATGACCTAACAACTGGAAAGAAGGACAAATGAGATCCACCAGAAACCTTCGGAGGGGGAAGGCGGGTGGGCCGTAATGAATAAATGAAGATGAAAAAACACAGATGGAACGTTATGGTAAGACAACTTCTTTATCTGATGTTGTTAATCTTCGTTTATTCCTTACGTATGGGACAGAGTCCCCAGCTACTGCGTTCCCTGGGTGGCATTATGGAAGGACATTCCGGAGCACCATAGAGCCAAAGGAAGCTCTGCCTCTGGAGGCAAAGTCCAATTTGTAATGAGCAATGAAAGTATGAGACCTAGCCCATGTTGCAGCTGCACAAATGTCATTCAAAGATGTTCTAGCATGGAAGGCTGCAGAAGTTGACACTAATCTTGTGGAGTGGGCCTTTACTCTGCTCGGTAAATGGATACCATTCTTGCCATAAATGAAGATAATACAATTTCTCAACCAAGTGGCTAAAGTAACTTTAGATACTGGGCAACCCAATCTGGAATCAGAAAAGGCTAAAAACAGCTGGTCAGATTTTCTATTAGATTTAGTCCCGTCTAGGTAAAAATAAATTTGTCTATGTACATCCAAGGTATGCAGGCAATATTCCCCTCTGTTAGAAAAATTAAGGAAGAACACTGGCAAATCAGTAGTCTGATTGATATATAACTCAGAAATGACCTTAGGCAAGAAGGTCGGATTGGTCCGTAATGAAACTCTGCCCTTGTGAAAGATGAGGTAGGATGGCTTGATAGACAAGGCTTGTAATTCAGAAATGCATCTGGCAGAGGTAATAGCAACTAAGAATAACGTTTTCCATGATAAATACTTTAGGTCACAGGTAGATGCAGGCTCAAAAGGAGAATTTGTCAACTCTTGAAGGGCTAAGGCCAGGTCCCAAGGTTGAACAGGTTCTCTGAATGGAGGTTTTAGTTGAGCTACGCCCTTCAGGAAGGTCTTACAAAGTCTGTGTGACATTAAGGAAGAGCCCTGGAAGCAGTTATGAAAATTAGAAATTGCAGCCAAATGAACTTGAACTGTGGAGACTGCTACCCCCAATTTAAAAAGGTCTGAAACATATTCTAGTACAATAAGAACAGGAGCTGAAAAAGGGTCCATTTGTTTATCTTGTAGCCAGAGAGAAAATCTCTTCCATTTGCTGCAGTAGAGTAGTCTGGTGGATGACCTATGAGAGGCAATTAGAATGTCACGTTCAGGGGAAGACAGGTCATGCTGCCTGACAATCATTGGAAGTGGAGAAACCAAGCTGTCAGTTTCAGGCTGGATAGGTTTGGATGAACCAGGTTCTGTGGGTGAGAGATCAGCTCTATTGCTGGATTTGAGAATCCATGGTCAAGCTAACAAATGAGGCCACAGAAATGGAAAGCAAACTTGTCAAGGCCAATATGGGCAATGAGGATCACTTTGCTCTTCAACCGACGTGCTTTCTTGAGGAACAGGGGAATGAGGGGTATTGGAGGATAGACATATAGTAGACCAGAGGGCCAATCGTGGACTAGAGCATCTCTTGGTAAGTGTCCCCGAGGGGGAGGTCAGGGCAAAGTAGTTGCTGCACTTCTGATTGGACGGGGATGCAAATAGATTGCAGCACGGCTGGCCCCAGCAGTCGAAAATCTTCGCTGCCACAAGGGGATTGAGAGACCACTTGTGAAGCTGTAAAATGCATTTGCTCAATTTGTCCACTATCACGTTGGAGTTCGCAGGAATGTGCATCACTATCAGAAAACAGTTGGAGGCTACTGCCCATTGCTAAATTCTCATGGCCTCTCGACAGAGTGGGTATGATCTGGTTCCCCCTTGTTTGTTGATGTACCAGACTACTGCCATGTTGTCTGAATGAATTGTAATAGTCCCTGATGGAAGGAATGACTGGAATGCTTGTAGCACCGCCCTCAGTTCTAGAACAGTGATATGTAGATGGGCCTCCATCTCTGACCAAGTGCCTTGGACTGTCCTTCCCTGAAACAGTCCCCCCCCACCCCATCAGGGAGGCATCCATGGTCACTGTGACATTGGGCTGATGAGGGTTGAAGGGGAGAGAGCACTGGTGAGGGTTGTTTGACATCCACCAGAGCCAGTCTAGTTTGCAAATGTTGGTTATTCAAATAGGAAAAGATAAGGGATGCTGGGATGGGTACCACTGAATAAGAAGCATCCATTGAAGAAGCCTCATGTGTAGCCTTGCTAGAGGAACTATGGTGATGGAGGCTGCCATCGATCCCAGCAGTTAAAGAACAGATCGAGCTGGGGCTAGATTTTATGACAGTATTGCCTGAACCTGCTACTTGATCCTCTGAATTCTGTAATCTGGTAGGGAAGCTGTACAAGTCATTGTGGCCAGAATCACTACAATGTACTCTGACGGACTCGGAGTAAGGTATGACTTCTTCCAGTTTACTGATATTCCAAGCTGCTGCACAGTACCAAGAGTGTAAGTCAAAGCCTGATCCAGTAGACGTCTTGTTGGGGCAGTAATGAGCCAGTTGTCTAGGTAAGGAAACACCTGGAACCCTTGAAGCCATAGATGAGCTGTGACTACTGCCATGCACTTTATGAACACTCTGGTGGCTGTAGAGAGTCCAAAGGGCAGTACTCAGAACTGGTAATGATCGGCTCCCGCCCGGAAGCGAAGATATCTTCTTGAGTGCCTTTCCACCTTTATGTGGTAGTACGCGTCTTGAAGATCTATGGGGCACATCCAATCGTCTTTTTCCAAAAGTGGAAGAATAGACTGAACCATGACCATCTGGAATTTTTCTGTCTTTACGAATTTGTTTAGGGCTCTGAGATCTAGAATTGGTCTCCAGTCCCCAGTCTTTTTTGGCACCAAAAAGAATCTTGAGTAGAAGCCGGATCCTGTCTGGTCTGGGGAGACCGTCTGGATGACTCTTTTTTGAAGCAGCTTTGAAATCTCTATAGCTGCGGCCTCCCTTTGACTGGGTGGCATGTCGGGTAAGCTTTTGGGTAAGGAGGGTGTGGATAATAATGGAATACGCTATCCTCTGGTGATGATCTTTTGTACCAAAGCATCTGTGGTTATGGTTTGCCAGGCAGAAGGGTACAAGGAAAAACGACCCCTGGCAGCTTCCTGAGGAAAGCAATTGGGCCGCTCCCTAGGAGCAGTGATACGGCTGCCCAGAGAAGGATCCTCTGGAGCCCCGGTTTCATGTACCTCCCCTGCCCTTTAAGGGGCATCTTCTGTTAGAGTTCCCCCCTCTGCCTCTGGGGGGAAAACTCGGCCTGAGTGTCACAGAAAGGACCCTGAGACTTTTTGTGCCACATTTTCCCACTCTTTTGATTCCTAGAATAGAACCGCTGAGGGGAAGATAAATGGACACCCATGGCAGATAGGGCCTTACCATCTTGTTCACATCTGGTTAATGTATCTTTTACCTTGGATGCAAAGTAGTGGTCTCAATAGGGGCATTAAGGAAGGAAGCCTTGAAGGGGTCCACAAAATCACAAATGCTCAACCAGGCATGGTGTCTCATGACAATGCCTGCACACACAGCTCTTGTCGCTCCCTCAATAGTGTGGAATATCAAACGCATTGAAACCGATTCTAGGGTCGCTGAGAGGCCACTTTGTCATGGACCTCATCAGGAACTGCTCCTGCCAGGGTCTCAGAGAGTTCGGACACCAAGTCTCTCTGTAGCCTTGTGAAATGTGTCAGGTAGTTCAAGGACCTAACAGCAAAGGTCAATGATGCAAAAACTCATTTCCCTAATCTTTCCACCACCCGGGATTCCTTATTTGGTGAGTGAACAGTCTGGCTCTCCTCTGCCAGTTCGTTTTTTGCAACGGAAGCTACTACCACAGCATCTACAGGGAGGCCTTTCGACCAATAGGGGCACTCTTCTGGGGGAGAAAGGATTTTGACCGGCCTACGAAGTATGGCTTCCACAGAGTCTGGTGCCTTCCATGCACACTGCACGATGAACTTGACAAGTTCATTGGCAGGTGAGATAATCCAGGAGGTCGGGGGTCAGGTGCTAAAAGCCTGCAGGAACACAGATTCCTCTGAGGAAGGGTTAGAGGATTTCCATTCACCTCTCTGTTTTAAAATTTTGAAGATGTCACCAAAGGAAACTTTGTCAGAAGATGAACATGGGGTCCCCTCATCGTAGTCTGTCTCTTCGGTCAATGACTCCTCTGTGGAGTCCATGTGTTTCCTTTTCCACGTAGTCTTGCGGTGAGCTTCCTCAGTGGGAGACTCTAAGGAAGACTGTAAAGATGGAGCTTCCCAGGGGGGGAAGGCCTGAGAATCTTGCGCCAGATGTGCAGGGGTTGTGATTTGAGACAGCTGAGGCTCAGAGGAAGTAGTAGTCCCCGACAGAGCTGGCCGAGGAGCAATGGCCAATGTCCTTCCCAAGGACTGTAGGGTCGGTCTGCCCAAGGAGGGATGCTTTGGCGTCTCCACAGAGATCAAAGGAGAATAGGTAGGAGTATGTGGAGAAGGGTGATCAACTCCAGAGGGGAGAGGCACTTTTGGAGGGGCAGGTATTCCTCTGGCCAAAAGCAGCTGGTCTGTAAGACGTACCACATCATGTCCAGAAAGGCTTCTGGTAGACCTCATTGAAAACCCTGAAGGCAATTCAGGCTTGTCCAAAATAGGGCAAGTGCGACCACTGACAAGGGATGTCTGTATAGGTAATGTCAAAAAGGGGGTTGCCTGCACTGAAACCATGGGTACCGAAAAAGCCTGCACCAAAGTAATTGTCGGTGCTGAAGGGGTCTGCGCCAAGAAAACTGTTGGTGCCAATGGTTTCTGCGCCGAGAAAACTGTCAGTGCCGAGGGGGTCTGGGCCAAGAAAACTGTCGGCGCCAAAGGTGTCTGTGCCGGGAAAACTGTTGGCGCCAAAGGTGTCTGCGCCGGGAAAACTGCAGGCGCCAAAGGTGTCTGCGCCGGGAAAACTGCAGACGCCAAAGGTGTCTGCGCCGAGAAAACTATAGGCGCTGAAGACATCTGTGCCGAGACTTCTGTTGGTGCCAAAGATGACTGCACCGATATATCCATCTGTGCCAAGGAAGTCTGCACTGAACGAGTCGGTACCAAGAAGGATGATGTCTGCACCGAAAGCAACGGTGTAGAGGGACCAGCAGACATAATCGGAGACAGAATCAAGTGAGATGGAGCCGAAGAAACAGGCACTGACGAATCTGACAATTTAGCCTTTTTATGTCGCACTTCCTTAGGGTCTCCAGTGGGAGATGATGGATGGGACTTAGACCTTTTAAGTTGATTGGAAGTAGGAGAAAAATCCTGCGACCCAGAAACAGCCTCGCAAAAAGTGGTCTTAAGGAAACCCTTTAGTACTAGTTTATTTTTATGTTCATTCAAGGTCCTGGCAGAAAACCCTTTACAAATCTGACAGGGTGGTGTCAGTGTAAGATGAGGCACACCCAAACAGTAAACACACAAGTCATGTGTGTCAGAGTGAGGCAGTTTGTGTCCACACTCAGAGCACCTCTTAAAACCTGTAAGTTCCTTTCTTCTCAGACATTATATCCACACAAAAAATAAAATTAAAAATAGATACTTCAGCCACCTATACACTAGTAGTAAGAAAAGACTACCAACATTGGTAGTAGAGATACCACAAAGGTACAAAAGGTAGAAAATAAAAAAAACTACTTAAAGTAAAAAAAATTAACAAATCTTTAAGAAAATACTGAAAAATTATCTAAAAAATACACTTAGCTGGAGAGGAATGACTGGACATGGCTGAACAGCAATGCAGCAAACTAAATCTGAGATAACAGGGAGAATGGCATGATGGGTAAAATCTTAGCTCGAGAGGTTTGTGGCTAACGCAAGCTTGAAAAAAGGCCAGCTTGGTTCAGAGGTCGAAAATGGATCCCATACATAAGGAATAAACAAAGATTAACAACATCAGATCTATACTTTGTACCCAACTGTCGTTTGTTATTCTGAGCCAGGCTTCTGGATACAAAGATAAGCAACCCCCGACTGCCTCCAGAGCAGGACAGTTGGGCCTCTTTTCAGGAGCACTGGTAGGGCTTCCCAAAGAACTGGTCTCTGTTGCCCTGGTTTTGCAGACCCCCTCTGCCGCGAGGGCAGCGTCTTCCATTATTGCCCCCTCCTCTGCCCCTGGAGGGGGGTTCACCAGGTGTGTCCTGAAAGGCTCCTTGGGCTTTTCAGAACCACATCTTTCCTCCCTTTTGACCCTTGGGGTAGGGTCTAGTAGAGGTGGAAAAATGGACTCAAAATTTCCTTAACTTTGGGCCTGAAGAGGGATGAGCCATTAAAAGGGGTGTTGACAAAGGATGACTTAAAGGGCTCTGCGAAGGCATACAAGCACATCCAGGAATGTCTCCTAAGAGCAATTCCTGTACCCGCTGCCCTACTCATTCCATCAGCTGCATATGAAATGAGATGCATGGACGAGTTCACTATGGAACTGAGGGTAGCAAGCTGGGAGGTGACTTTGTCTGAAGCTCCTCAGCTACTGCGCCCTGCAGAGCTTATCCAAGCTCTTTTAGGAGATCTCTTTGCAGTCTCGTAAAATGAGTGAGAGAGTTCAGTGAACGCAAGGCAAAAGTCGCTGAACTGTACGTGCGCTTCCCGTACCTATACATGATCCTAGAAATAGAAGTTATGTTCTTACCATAACGTTCCATGTTAGTTGTCTTCTTCTCGCCTTCTTCTTGCTGGATGGGTTCGGAGCCGACCTCGGCTCCTCGCCACTCTAAAAGCTCGAGTTGGTTCCACCGCTCGAGGCTCCCTTATATCCCACAATGCTAGGCGAGTTACCTCAGATCTCGTTTGTAAGCTAACCCCAGCTTATAACAGTAACAGTATAACTGTAAAACAGAATCCACCTCTAACAACAGGAAGAAAGAAGGGTGACCTACATCCTGAACCAAGAAATATGCATAATAGCATATGTCTAAGAAAGAGGTGGTAGAGAGAGGTCACAATCACAACTCCTCTAGGTCTGTCCAGGCCAGGGGAAGGAGGGTGGGGCGAAGAAGGCGAGAAGAAGACAACTAACATGGAACGTTATGGTAAGAACATAACTTCTATATGTTAAGTTGTCTATCTCGCCTTCATTCTTGCTGGATGGGACCGCGTCCTAGCACCTTGTCCCGGGTGGCCTAACGGAACAGACTCCTGAGAACAGTGGAACCAAAGTTAGCTCTATGCCTAGAAGCTAAATCCAACTTATAATGAGAAATAAAAGTGTGAGGAGTAGCCCAAGTAGCCGCTGCACAAATGGTGTCAATAGGCAGTCTGTCTTGGAAGGCTAAAGAAGTAGCCAAAGCTCTGGTGGAATGGGCTTTAGGTTTATTAGGCAATTTTTGTTGTCTAATTTCATATACCAGGGAAATCAAAGATGTTAGCCATCTGGATAATGATACCTTTGAAACTGAAAGTCCCTTTCTGCTTTCCGCATAGGAGACAAACAGCTGATCAGATTTTCTGAATTGTTTTGTTCTATCCAAGTAGTACCTTAATTGACGATGAACATCCAGGCAGTGTAATTTTGTTCAGACCTATTGGAATACTCTGGAAAAAGACAGGGAGGTCAATGCTTTGGTTTAGATTTGATGTTGAAACCACCTTAGGCAAAAGGACGGGTTAGTTCGTAAGGATACTCTGTCCTTATGAAACAAAAGATAAGGAGGGCGACAACTGAGTGCTTGAAGTTCTGAAACTCTTCTAGCTGATGTAATAGCTACCAGAAAGAGAGTTTTCCATGATAATAATTTCAAGGAACAGGAAGCTGCAGGTTGGTTCAAAGGGGAAAGAATCAAAGAAGCAAGAACTAAATTTAGGTCCCAAGGAGAAGGAGGATTTCTTATAGGAGGTCTGAGAAGAAAACTCTTTCAAAAAGGCTTTGCAAAGTTTGTGGGACATTAGGGCAGATTCAGAAATACCCACATGGAAGTTAGAAATAGCTGCCAATTGAACCTTAAGTGTAGATGGAGATGAACCTGCATGGAAGAGTTCAGCTAGAAAATCAAGGACTAGTTGGATGGAAGCGGTGAAAGGATCTATGTCCTTTCCTTGTGCCCAATATGAGAAGCGTTTCCACTTACTCAAATAAATCTTTGAGTGGAAGATTTATGGGAAGCTATCAATATATCTCTAACAGAGTGAGATAATTGAGGAAGCCTGGCTACGGTTGGAACTGGAGGAACCAAGCAGTGAGGTTCAGAGAGGGAGGGGATGAAACTGACCCGACTGATGGATCAAAAGATCTGGAACTAGGTCCAGATTCCACGGTCGCTCCAAGAGAAAAGATGTAGAAAGGGGAACCACACTTGTCGAGGCCAGTAAGGAGCAATGAGGATCAAGGATGCCTTCTGAGCGATAGCTTTCTGAATTACTTGAGAGATCAGTGGGAAAGGAGGAATGCATACAGAAGTCCCGGCCAAACTTGGACTAGAGCGTCTCTGCTGGGTTGGCCTGGTAAAGGGAATAGAGTGAAATATTCTCTGCACTTGCTGTTTTGGGGAGTAGCAAAAGATCGCAGCAAGGCTGACCCCACTTGAGAAAAATTCTCTCACTACAGAGTCTTTCAGAGACCACTCGTGAGGCATGAGTATAGCTCTGCTCAACTTGTCCGCAATGTGATTGGACTTCCCGGGATGTGCGTTGCTATCAGAAAACGCTTGAGAAAAAGCCCATTGCCACAGTCTGAGTGCTTCTCGACACAGGGGTATGATCTGGTTCCGCCTTGTTTGTTGATGTACCACACTACAGACATATTGTCTGTCTGGATTGCAATTGTTCCCAAGGAAGAGAGTCTTGAAGGGCTTGCAACGCTAAAAGCACTGCTCTCATCTCCAGAACATTTATGTGCAAGTGGCATTCGTTAGGTTGCCATGTGCCCTGGACTGTCCTGCCCTGATAATGCCCCCACCCGAACAGGGAGGCAAACGTAGTCAGTGTAGCAACCGGAGGAGGTGGAACAAAGGGTCTACCAGACAGGAGCTGGGGACATCCACCACATGAGATGCTTTTGCACGCCTGCGTGATCACAATGGTGTGAGACATTGGAAGTTCCTGGTATGACCATTGAGTAAAAGCATCCACTGAAGGATCATGTGGTATCTGGCTAATGGAAGGAGAGGTATGGCGCTGCCATGATTCCCAACACCTTTAGAACTAACCTGGCTTTGATTCTGTTGTTGTTGAGAAGAAGTGACACCAATTTGTGAATGTCTGATATCCTTTGGTGTGTTAGCCTTGCAGACATGTTTATAGTATCTAGATTTGCGCCTATGTAGGTAATAGTACGACAAAGCGACAAAACAGACTTTTCGATTTATTGAAATACCCAGTTTTTGACAAAGCGAAAAGTATAATCTCTGGCCATCATAAGGAGATGCTTGGTGGGAGCTGTGAGGAGCCAGTCGTCCAAATATGGAAACACCTGGAATCCTTGTCGTCTCAGGTGAGAAGCTACCACTGCCATGCATTTGGTAAACACCCGGGGCAGTGGTGAGACCAAAGGGCAGGGCCCTGAACTGAAAATGACTGGTTCCCAGCCTGAAGCGGAGGAATCTTCTGGGCGTCTGTTCATTTTATGTGACGCATCCCGAAGGTCTATAGAGCACATCCAGTTTCCTTTGCCCAAAAGGGGAAGAATGGATTGCAGCGTGACCATCCGAAATCTTGTTTTCTTGACTGATTTGTTCAAGACACTGAGATCCAATATCGGTCTCCAGTCCCCTGTTTTCTTTGGAACTAAAAGAACCTTGAGTAGATTCCGGATCCTTGTTGGTCTGCTGGCACTGGCTGAATTGCTCTTTTGCAAGCAGTTTGAAACTTCAAAGCTGCTAGATCCCTTTGAGTGGAACATCTGGAAGGGAATTTTTGACTGATTTGGAAAACGAAGAAAGGGGATAGAATAGCCGAATGATGGCCTGTACCCATTTGTCTTGAGTCAGGGATAGCCAGGCTTCTGGGTACAGTGACAATCTTCCCGACTGCCTCGAAGATGGGCAGTCGGGCAACACCTCAGGGATGCTGAAAGGGCTCGTCAGGGAAGGCTTCCCGATTGCCCTGGTTCTGCGGACCCCCTGCCCCTAGAGGCGTCTACCATTGTTATTCCCACCTCTGCCTTTGGTAGGAAAAGCGACTCTGTCGTCAGGCAGTCCCTTGAGATTGTTTACGGAACCACATCTTTCCACCCTTCTGGCCTTTGGGGTAAGGCCTGGAAGGAGTCGAAAAAACGGACTCCGACGGCAGAAAGGGTCTTGCCATCAGTCTCACCTAGTCAGGGTTTCTTTCACTTGAGGACCAAAGAGATGATCCATCAAAGGGGAGTTCGTGAAAAGGCGTCTTGAAAGGGTCCATAAAATTGCATAGCCGCATCAGGCGTGCCTCGCTCCATCGGCCGTAAGAGAGGAGGCGCATGGAGGAGTTGGATATGGAATTACCAGCTGCGTGTTCATCTTGTCTTGGAAACCCTGTAGGATCCTTTAACATTTCACTCGCTTCCTTGATCAAGTCCCTTTGAAGACGAGTGAAATGGCACAGGTAGTTCAGCTTAACATGGTAAATGTCGCTGAGGAGAACATCCGCTTCCACTATCCATGGACCTAGATTCCTTGTTAGGTGGATGGACAGGTACTGAAGGATCAGCCAGTTCCTTCTTTGTGGCAGCAGCTACCACCATAGCATCCACAGAAACTCCTTTTGATAAAAATTGCTTTTCTGCTGGAGCTGTGATGAACTTAGAGGGTCTCCTGGGAGTGGGGTCCACTGAATCAGGAGCCGTCCATGCCTTCTTAGCAACCACCTGCATGAGGGGGTCGAAGGGAGGGGACACCCAGGAGGTGGAAGGACGAGAGCCAAATGCCTCAAGATACACAGATTCGTCCTCCGAAGGGTTGAGGGCTGGCCAATTTCCCTGTTTCAGGATCTCCAGAATGTCTGCAAATGAGACATCTTCAGAAGGGAGGGGAACCCTCAGAATCATCCAAATCTGTGTCTGACGTGATAGACTCAGGTGAGTCAATGTGTTTCCTCTTACACTTCCTCTTCCGAGGGGCTCTTCTGCCAAATCAGGAGGCCTTGGAAAGGATGAAATCCCCAGGGGGCTCCTGAGGAGCTGGCTCTCTGCGGTCCGGGATGAGGGAGTGAGTCGACTTACCCTGAGGCAGCATAGAGGGAGGGGCGGAGCCGACTGTGGAGTAGAGCCAGGCTCTAACACACTCCGCATGACCTCGTGCACCCTGTCAGGCAGAGCCAGAGGTCCCGCTCGAGGAGCTAAGAACCCCTCGGCACCGACAGTGATGGCTCAGAGGCCAATGTCAGAGCCGAACTCACCAGCGCGCCCGAGGAGGGAGTTCGGACAAGGTCGAGGGTCCACTCACACCGAAGTCCGGCGCCGAGATTCTTCCAAAGAAGAAAGCGGAGCCGACGACGGAGCCGAAGACAATTGTCTCGGCTCCGGCGTAATCACAGTCTCGGTTCCAGCCCGAGAACTCAAGAGAGTCGAGGAGGAAAATGTTAATGGACCGGGCAGGCATCGACTGATGAGTCGGGCTCTGAAGCATCTGGGCTAGTGCCTCGGACTTAAGTAGTCGACTCACTACCCTCTGGTCATGATCCGACAGCCTCGATGACCTAGAGGAGTGAGACCTTTGGCCCGTTCAGACAGCAGGGGAGATCCTGGAGCCGAAATGAGCCAAGAGATGGTGACCTGGACCTCTTCCTAGTTGTCGGCTCCGAAGGTCTGGTCGGAGCCGACATGGGAACCTCAATAACCTCGGCTCCGGCGGAGCAGAAACTGTGGACTGAGACTTATCGGCTCCAGCGGGAGCCGATAAAGGCAAAGGTTGAGCAACCTGAGGTCTCGGCTCAGAAGCCGGAGCCAAGACCTCGATGAGAGGGCTTCCCTGTTGAAACTGACAGGGAATCCTCTGGCTTCAGTAAGCCTCTAAGAATTAATTTGTTTTTCTTTCCTGCAGGACCCTGGGGCTGAAGCCATGGCACACAGCACAGGAGTCCTGCAGGTGCAAACCCCAGACAATAGACACAAGAGTGTGAGCGTCTGTCAGAGACATTTTCTGACAGCACGCATCACACTTCTTGAATCCCTTTCTTTAGACATTTTTGACTGACAGGTGTACACAAACACTCACACAAACACAAGTTATACCCTGTCAGGAAAACACAATAAAATTAGTAATACTAGTATTTAAAGTATAATAAACTAGAATAAACTACAAAAAACACACACACTCCACTAGGGAGGAAGGCCTAAAGGCCCAATGGAAGAACCAAAGTTCTTGGGGAAAGAAAGCGGAAATATTTAGGGTCGGAATAAAGTTTTCTAATCTACACTAACTAAGTAAGAATATTAACTTAAAGGGTTTTAAAGAGTAATTTTTACAAGAAAATTAGCACTCACCAGGAACCGGTAGAAACAACCAACCTCGAAGCTGTAGCGGCAAACGAGATCTGAGGTAACTCTCGCCTAGCATTGTGGGATATAAGGGGAGCCTCGAGCCGGTGGAACCAACTCTCGAGCTTTTAGAGTGGCCGAGCCGAGGTCGGCTCCGAACCCATCCAGCAAGAATGAAGGCGAGATAGACAACTTAACATTCTCTGTTAGGAGGATGGATAGAGGAAGATGTTTCTGACATCTCCTTTTTGGTGGCTGCCGCCACCACCATGGCATCAACTGGCACTCCCTTGGTAAGAAAAGACTTTTCCTGGTGGGCAGAAATAAATTTATTAGGCCTCCTTGGGACAGGCCCTATTGTGTCTGGAAACTCCCACGCCCTTCGTGAGACCAGCTCCATGAGCTCATCAAAGGGTGGAGACACCCAAGAGATGGAAGGTTGAGACCCGAAAGTCTTCAGGAGAACAGACTCATCTTCAGTAGGGTTGGTGGACTGCCAGTCACCTCACTGCCTAAGGATTTCTAATATCTCAGCAAATGAGATATCCTCAGAGGGGGACAATGGGGACCTTTCTGATTCATCCAAGTCAGTATCAGATGTGAGAGACTCCTGGGGGGAGTCTAAGTGCTCCCTCTTACAGATTCTCTTCCTGGGAACCTCATCAGTGTCAACTTCTGTTGAGGTCTCAGAAGAGCAGGGGCCATCCAATAGGGCTTCCTGAGGCTCTGGGTCTCTATGCTTAGAAAGGATCTGTGAAGCAAAGCGGACACAGGCACTTTTGAGGAGGAGGTAGCTGGATCTGAAGTTGTAGATGTCCAGGGAAGTAAATACTGTGGGAAGAAATAGCCAAGGAATTGTTATGGCTAGGCTTGTATAGGCCCTAGGGCTGACAGCCTAGTACCAACCTATGAACCTATAACTCTCCTCATGGCTTCGAAAGCACCTCTGCTCCAATGAGAAGGGACCACTGGATCTGAGGAAACCATCAATCCCCTTGGCACCAGAACAGTGGGCTCCAAACCAGAGGTAGGAGCCGAGTTCATCCAAGCCAAAGCCCCGAGAGGCAAAGTCGGAACGAACAAGTCAGTCCGACTATCCTCCCTGGACCTGACCGGAGAGCGTCAGCTCCTAGACTCCTCAATCAGCACTGAGGGCATCCGAGTAAATAGAACCAATGACACTGGAACAGGCATCAGCTCCAAAGGCTCAACAATCAAGTCAGACTCCTCCAACTCCAAAGGACCAGCATGGCTTGGAGGAGGAAAAGTTGATTGCAATATAGTCTTCGGTTCTGAAACTGCTTGGGTCAGAGCCGATAAAAATTTTGCAAACCCCAGTGCCTGTAGCAACTTCTGCACCACAAAATCCACATCCAAATCAGAAAGGCTGATCGAGGACTGAGATGAATGGATGGATGGAGGCACTGATTGAAGGACTGGCGATTTAGGTACCTTGGATACTGATTCCAGGACTGGGGACCGGCTCCAAAAGGACAAGATGTTCAGCTCCGATGGCTGGGGAGCTGACGTCGATGATTTTCTTGATTTTTTTATTTCCGAAGAAGTAGAAGCCTTAGAAGATTTTGAGGATTTACTAGACCCATCCTGGTCACTCAAAGCTTCCTGAAATGACAGTTTGAGAAGTCCTCTGTCTATTAACTTTCTCTCCTGAAGAACACTGGAAGAGAAGGAATGACAAACTGAGCAGCTTTCCTGAAGTTGCAAGGCTCCCAAATAATATACAGAGTTTACATGGCTTTCTGTGACCAACATATTCTGTCCACATTTTGGACATTTTTTAAACCCTGACTTAGGATGCTTATCCCTATCCTGGTCAGCCATAATGAACTATACAATCTTAAGAAAAAGGTACTGTAGTAGAACAAGACACACGCAAACTATTTCAAATAAGCCCTGAAAAAAAAACTATGGGCTAAATATGCTATTATAAAGTGTCACTATTAAAACTATGGGCTAAATATGCTATGATAAAGTGTCACTATTAAAACTATGGGCTAAATATGCTATGATAAAGTGTCACTATTAAAACTATGGGCTAAATATGCTATGATAAAGTGTCACTATTAAAACTATGGGCTAAACATGCTATGATAAAGTGTCACTATTAAAACTATGGGCTAAATATGCTATGATAAAGTGTCACTATTAAAACTATGGCTAAATATGCTATGATAAAGTGTCACTATTAAAACTATGGGTTAAATATGCTATGATAAAGTGTCACTATTAAAACTATGGCTAAATATGCTATGATAAAGTGTCACTATTAAAACTATGGCTAAATATGCTATGATAAAGTGTCACTATTAAAACTATGGTCTAAATATGCTATGATAAAGTGTCACTATTAAAACTATGGGCTAAATATGCTATGATAAAGTGTCACTATTAAAACTATGGCTAAATATGCTATGATAAAGTGTCACTATTAAAACTATGGGCTAAATATGCTATGATAAAGTGTCACTATTAAAACTATGGGCTAAATATGCTATGATAAAGTGTCACTATTAAAACTATGGGCTAAATATGCTATGATAAAGTGTCACTATTAAAACTATGGTCTAAATATGCTATGATAAAGTGTCACTATTAAAACTATGGTCTAAACATGCTATGATAAAGTGTCACTATTAAAACTATGGTCTAAATATGCTATGATAAAGTGTCACTATTAAAACTATGGGCTAAATATGCTATGATAAAGTGTCACTATTAAAACTATGGGCTAAATATGCTATGATAAAGTGTCACTATTAAAACTATGGTCTAAATATGCTATGATAAAGTGTCACTATTAAAACTATGGTCTAAACATGCTATGATAAAGTGTCACTATTAAAACTATGGTCTAAACATGCTATGATAAAGTGTCACTATTAAAACTATGGGCTAAATATGCTATGATAAAGTGTCACTATTAAAACTATGGTCTAAATATGCTATGATAAAGTGTCACTATTAAAACTATGGTCTAAACATGCTATGATAAAGTGTCACTATTAAAACTATGGGCTAAACATGCTATGATAAAGTGTCACTATTAAAACTATGGTCTAAACATGCTATGATAAAGTGTCACTATTAAAACTATGGGCTAAATATGCTATGATAAAGTGTCACTATTAAAACTATGGGCTAAATATGCTATGATAAAGTGTCACTATTAAAACTATGGGCTAAATATGCTATGATAAAGTGTCACTATTAAAACTATGGCTAA
Organism: Protopterus annectens; assembly: GCF_019279795.1. NCBI lineage: Eukaryota > Metazoa > Chordata > Ceratodontiformes > Protopteridae > Protopterus > Protopterus annectens. The sequence continues at coordinate 1,082,205,778 of NC_056748.1, forward strand.
ATATGCTATGATAAAGTGTCACTATTAAAACTATGGTCTAAACATGCTATGATAAAGTGTCACTATTAAAACTATGGTCTAAACATGCTATGATAAAGTGTCACTATTAAAACTATGGTCTAAACATGCTATGATAAAGTGTCACTATTAAAACTATGGGCTAAATATGCTATGATAAAGTGTCACTATTAAAACTATGGTCTAAATATGCTATGATAAAGTGTCACTATTAAAACTATGGGCTAAATATGCTATGATAAAGTGTCACTATTAAAACTATGGTCTAAACATGCTATGATAAAGTGTCACTATTAAAACTATGGTCTAAATATGCTATGATAAAGTGTCACTATTAAAACTATGGTCTAAACATGCTATGATAAAGTGTCACTATTAAAACTATGGCTAAATATGCTATGATAAAGTGTCACTATTAAAACTATGGGCTAAATATGCTATGATAAAGTGTCACTATTAAAACTATGGCTAAACATGCTATGATAAAGTGTCACTATTAAAACTATGGTCTAAATATGCTATGATAAAGTGTCACTATTAAAACTATGGGCTAAATATGCTATGATAAAGTGTCACTATTAAAACTATGGCTAAATATGCTATGATAAAGTGTCACTATTAAAACTATGGCTAAATATGCTATGATAAAGTGTCACTATTAAAACTATGGGCTAAATATGCTATGATAAAGTGTCACTATTAAAACTATGGGCTAAATATGCTATGACAAAGTGTCACTATTAAACACACACACTGACCACTTATCTAAAGCACTCTAAATATCTAAATATCTATCAAAATACTGTGACAAACTGTCACTGTTCAAAAGCTCACAACTACTAGTTAAACTACACTAAATATAACAGGCCTATGGAAAAAAACGAAGGCCAAAGAGAGCTATATCTAATTAAGAAAAGGTACACCAAAGGGAATACACACTATAATCTATAAAAGCTACAAAGCTACAATCTAACTCTAAAAGTAGAGAAATAACAAAGATATTCAGATAAATTTTAGAAAATAAATTTGTACTGGCCCGAGCTATGCGAGGAACCTCCGATCTATTGCAGCGGCAAACTATATCTGGGGTAACTCTAGGTGCATCATGGGATAGAGACTGAGCCTCAAGCTGTCTGAAGACCTCGAGCTTTGTAATAGGCCGACTTCAGAGCTGAGGATTGGCTCCAAACCCATCTGTAAGAATGAAAGGCGAGCTAGAACAATTTCAAATGCCATATTTTGTGATGCTTAGATTGTTTTTAAGATTACAAGTGATAAACATAATAATAAACAAAAACACCGTTTGGATGAACAAAAAGAAAACTTTACTGAGCCATTAAAGTGAAAGATAATTGTTTATGTCTCCTAAACTATTTTAAGATTTGTATTTTACAAATCAATGTTCATACCAGTGGTGCTGGGTTTCATAACTACATTTCTTAAATGAACAAGTGCTAAGTTCAGGTTACAATCCAGCAATAAATTTGCCTATGTCACAAGTGATAATTTAATAAAGGTGTTTAAAAAAACATTGTTCTCACACAAAAGTTACAATCCAGCAGTTTCAATACAAAACAACACCCCCAAAGCTCAAAAGTGTGATGCATTTGTCAGTCAGGTTGTGATGGGGGAGGTGTTAGGGTCAGTCTGAAAGGGCTGGGCTTGGGAGATGAGCAAGGAAAGGCAGAGGTCATGGGAAATGATTCAGACACCAGAATTTGGAAAGAAAACACTCAAGTGGATTGGTCAAGGTGGAGAGCCTGGTGCTGTGCTTCATCAAATCAAGTAGCTGACAGGGCTGAAAAAATTCTGTGGGTCTGTGTGGTGGCACGGTATGAATGATGAGAAAAAAAATCTTGTTTGTAATACCAAACTCACAGCAAACAAAATACTCTACAGACACCTAGAACTATGCTCCAACTTCAAAAAAAAAGAAGTTATGTATTCACCATAACGTTCCATCTGAGTAGTAGTACCTCATTTGTCTTCAACCTGTGGGAAAACATAGCCATATCGGATACGAGCCGGCAACTTTGCTAGCATCAGCTCTGAGCTCCAAACTCCTCCCCTTATCCATAATGCACCTCCACTGCCTTCCTTCCCCAGATCGAGTTTGCTGAATTTATACTGAGAACCTGACCTGAAATATATACTTGTAACCTATACTGCAGCCCGTAGGCTGATCATGCACCAAGGTCCGGGGGAAGGAGGGAGGGATGGTTGAAGACAAATGAAGTACAACTACTCAGATAGAATGTTATGGTGAGTACATAACTTCTTTTTCTGAAGTAGTTTACTTCATTTGGTCTTCAACCTGTGGGACAGATTCCCCAGCTACTAAACTCCTGGGAGGCCCTCATGGAAGGATATTCCGGAGCACTGCAGAAAGAAAGGATGCTCTCTTTCTGGAAGTCAAATCCAATTTGTAATGAGAAATAAACATATGAGATGAGGACCAAGTAGATGCAGAACAATTATCATCCAAAGACACTAGACCAAAAGGCCGCAGATGTAGCCATGGATTTACTGGAATGAGCTTTCACCTGATCTGGAGGAAACATGCCTCTGTCCTTATAGACCTGCAGGATGCATGAAGAAATCCATCTAGCCATAGTGACCTTGGAGATAGGTTTTCCCAAAAAGGTTTGGGTTTTATAGAAGGATGCAAACAACTGATCAGATTTACAGAAATATTTTGTCCTGTATAAACAGAATCATAACTGTCTATGAACATCCAACATGTAGAGTTTGTATTCCATCTTGTTTGTAAAATTAGGAAAAAAACACAGGCAAACTGATAGTCTGATTGATATTGACTGGTGATGCCACCTTAGGAAGAAAGGATGGCTTGGTTTGAAGGGAAACCCTATCTTTGTGAAAAATCATGTAAGGAACTTTGATGGACAAGGCCTGTAATTCTGAAACCCTTTTTTCAGAGGTAATAGCCACCAGAAAAGCTGTTTTCCAAGATAAAAATTTTAGATCTGCAGTTGTGGCAGGCCCGAAAGTCAGAGCGACCAAAGCTTAAAGAACCATAGTAAGGTCCCATGGAGGAACAGGATCTTTGACCGGGGGGGGGGGGGGCAAAAAGGTGCCTTTAATAAAGGCTTTACACAGTCTGGAAGAGGCTAAAGAGGCAGAATTCTCACCTACATGAAAATGAGAGATGGCAGCCAACTGAACTTTGACGGTAGAAGAACTAGCTCTGTACTGAAAAATATCAGCTAGAAAATCAAGAATGGTGGAAATAGGAGAATAGGGTAGAGAGGTCCAGAATGGGCCTTAAGTCCCCCATTTTCTTTGGCACCAAAAAGAACCTGGAGTAGAAGCCCGATCCAGATTGATTTGGGGGGACAATTTTGATGGCTCCTTTTCCTAGCAGCTTGAAAATTTCCTGTGCTGCTGTCTCCCTTTGCGTGGATGGTACATCTGAGAGGTGTCTTGGAGATATGGGGGAACCCACGAAGGGGATAGTGTATCCTCTGGATATGACTGAAACACCCACTGGTCCGTTGTTATGGACTCCCATGCTGCTGGGTGCAAGGACAATCATCCCATGACTGCCTCCAGAGTACAGCAGTCGGGCAACTCCTTAGGGTTGATGCCCGGGTGTGTCCGAGAAAGGTTTTCGAGACCCGAAGTTCCGCGGACCCCCTCTGCCTCTGGGCTGGCACCCATTCTGTCACCCTCTGCCTCTGGTGGAAGAAGAGCCCTGAGTGTCCCAGGAATACTGTGAGTTCTGGAACCACATCTTTGTTTGCCCTCTCTGGTTCCGGGAAAAGGACCTTTGAGGGTTAGAGAAGCAGATCCCAATGATAGGCAGTGTCTCCCAGTCCTTCTCACTCTGGACTAATGTCTTCTTGACGGTCTTACCAATGAGTGCAGAGCCGTCATAAGGGGAAATGGCAAAAGATGCTTTGAAGGGTTCAAAAAATTGACATAACCTGACCCAGGTGTTACACCTCATGGAAACGCCAGACCTAGCCGCTCCTTCCGTTGCATGGGAGAGGAGTCGCATGGACATGTTAGATACTCCTTTTAGAGTGGTCATCCTCGCGGAGAATGAAGCTTTGTCTTCCTGCGACATGGACTTGTGGGGGGGGGGGCACTTCTCCAGCTCCTTGACTAGGTCGTGTTGGAGTCTAGTGACATGGGCCAGGTAATTCAGCGTCCTAATTGAGAAGGTAGCTGAAATGTACACCCGCTTCCCTAGGCGGTCCACCATCCGTGACTCTCGGTCAGGAGGGTGGACTGAGGAACTCTCCTGGGCAAGTTCCTTCTTAGTGGCCGCTGCTACCAGCATGGTGTCCACGGGGGAGACCTTATTCCAAAATGGCCTATCTATGGGGGGGGGGGGCTAAGGATATTATCAGGTTGCTTTGGTATTGGTTTCATGGTGGCCAGTTCCTTCCATGCCCATGAGGTGACCAAATCCACAAAAGGATCTGCGAGAGGGGACACCCAGGAAGTAGATGGGCCCGTGCCCAAAGTCTCCAGGAACACAGACTCATCAGAAGAGGGTTTGGGGGTGGACCAACCTCCCCACTGGCGCAGGATCTCCATGATGTCCCCTAAGGAGACCTTGGGGAACCCTCTCCCTCATCTAAGTCCGTGTCCTTGGTGAGGGACTCGGGGGGGGGGGGGGTCCAAGTGCCTCCTCTTACAAGTATGCTTGCGAGGCACATCCCCGGTGGGGCTCTCTGGGGGGGTTGCTTGCAAGCCATTTGTTCCTCAGGGGGAGACGTCTGGGGCTCTTCGAGCAAGGGCTGTCCCTCTGGTAAGACGATGGGGACCACAGACAGAGCTGAGGGCGTCTGGGAGGAGTCCGGAGGGGCAGTCAGGGGTCACGATCTGATGGAGAGGACCCTTTCTACCACATCGAACGCCAAAGGAGAACAAACCTCTTGAGAAACCAATAAGGAGGTCAGAATCCCAGGGTCCAACGCGAGAATCAGAGCTGGGCCCGAGGTGGATGGACCTCTGAGGGAGGGAACCTGGCCCAACAAAGTGGGAGCTGATGGAAAAGGTTCCACTCCCTCAGATCCAACACCCAAACTCGGCTCTGAAAGCTGCTCGGATCGTGCTGGTCAGATCCAAAATGTTCCAGGCAGCTGTCGGCATCAAGGAAGCAGGTACTGTCGGCACCAACCCCCTGACCAAAGCCAACCTCGGATCCGACTATTCCGAACCAGAAGATCGTATTGGAGAAGGAGAAATGGGTTGAAATAAAGGAAGCAAGCTCCCCCTTCCAGAGGGAGGGTGGGCTAGCAAGACCCCCCCATCTGGATCTGTGTAAGGATAAAGTGCCTCATCATCTTATCCAGATCCATATCGGATAAGGAACGGGTGGACCGTGAGTAGGCCATGGACTTTGACCTGGCGGGTCAGGGCACTGATGCCTGAGAGGCTGGATGTGTCTGCTCTGGGGAGAACCTCGATGATTGGAGCTGAGGGGAGTCACGGATCTCTGCTGACTTGCTTAGAGAAGCGAGGTCTGGGGACCTCCTCTTCTTTTCCCTCATCTTTGACTCTCTCTCCCTTTCTCTACCTCTCTTCTGCTCCGCTACTACAGGCTTTGGTACAGGAGATTGAGTCCAAGCCTGGGAGGGAGGAGAAGCCAGAGGAAGACAGGAGGGAGAGGTAGCCACAGCAACCGCTGTGACTGAAGCCGAAGATGAGGAAAGAGTCGGACGGAGGAAGGAGACCTTTGAGGACCAACTTGGCCTTCCTATCCTTTAGGGCGTGGGGGTTGAAGCCCACACAAATGCTACAATCCACACTCAGGCACAAAACACACAGAGTGTGGCCATCCGCTGGGGACAGCTTATGGCCACACTCTGTGCAGCGCTTGAAAACAAGCTTTTCAGCCATGCTAAAGTTAGAAATATAGCCTTGAAAAAAGACAGGCAAATTCTTTCTAAAAGATCTCACACACACACACACACACACACACACACACACACACACACACACTCACCACACTAGTCTATAGAAAACACTGAGGGCGTGAGGGGATGCCACAGAACAAACTACTCTACCTAAAAACTCCAAGACTCTATGCCAAAGTGATGGGAGGAGAAGGGCAATCTACACTTACACTAACCGATAGAAAATTAGAAAATTAGCTACTCACAAAAATGTTTTAAACCCACTGCTAGTTGAAGCTCAGAAGACATGATGTAGAAGCAAAGTGCGGCAAATGAGATCTGCGGAAGGAAGGCAGTGGAGGTGTATTTTGGGTAAGGGGAGGAGTTTGGAGCTTGGAGCTGATGCTAGCAAAGTTGCCGGCTCGGATCCGATACGGATCCATACTCCCACAGGTTGAAGAACAAATGAAGTAAACTACTTCAGATCTTATTTCACATAACAGATAGTGCCCCATTGCCCTTGAGAGGGGGTATCAGAAGCCCTACTTGAACACAAGGAATTTTAGAGGTAGATCAGATTAAATTTGTGCAAACCACCAGACTCAATGAGTCTATGTCCATCAAACGTCACCTCCAACTCAGATTTCTGAAACATCAGAACTACTATTAACCATTCACCTGGGACTAATAAAAGCCCTCCCATAACAACACATCCATCAGGACTACTTTCTACCAGCTAGACAGGATTTACATGTACCACCTCATCACAACATACACAAATCTGATGGGACTCTCCTGGTACTGTGCGGTGATGTAATATGGGGAAAAGGGAAACAATCAGTTCCACCCAGGAACAGGACAGCTGGTGCACTCATCAAGTGCTGACTGATATTATCAGTTACTTTTTGTTCCCTTTTCAAAGGCTAATCTGCTACTGCCCAAGCAGTACTCTTGTTGCTACTGACCCACAGCACTGCAGACAGCATCTAATCTGCAAGGTGTACAGGTGAAACACAGGTAAGTGCTTTACTCTGGTTTCTTAACCCTTGCATACTCCTATACTCCACCCCACTCCACTCCAGTTTTCTTAACTACCCTATGGAACTGATTTCCCCTGTGCAATCACAAAACATAGGGCACCATGAGCCTCATAGATGAGCTAATGTTTTTGAGAGTTTACTCCCTAACAGCATTCTTCTTTGCAATCTGTTCATGAAGTTTGTTTTTTACTCTCTCTCACTAAACATCCAATATCCCACACCCCTCCACTCAGTACTTGGCTTCCATCCTGTTTGGCTTCCAGCCTTATTTGATTATAAGACTTTGTATAACTATAAAATTATGTGCTGCCATTGTCTGAACATTTTGGAAGGGTTTGCATGCTTTTGTTTTCCTCTTTTCACCTACTTTGCTTACCTATTTGCTTCTTTATGTGATTTTAATTCATTTTAACACAGACTACATACTTCCACATCCCAACAGTTGATGTGGATTTGGTATTACAAGCAGGATTTTATTCACCAAGCCTCCTTCTCATAATTTACAATATGCCCTCCACACAGATCTACACAACTTTTGCTTCAGATTTCCAGTCTACACAATTTTTGCAATCCTCATGAAGGTCTTCCCTCTCAGACTCCGAATCTGATGAAGCCCAGCATCTGGGTGAAAGTACATAGCCTCCCTGGTCCGCCCTGACCAATCCACATCATTCTTTCCTTTCCAAATGTGGGTGCCAGGATCAGTTCCCATGATTTCTATCATTCCTTGCTCATTTGCCACTTCCTCCACCCCCTTAGACTGACCTTGATCCAGCCACCTCCCCATCACAACCTGAATGAAAAGTGCATCAAGGTTCATTTAAGAAATGCTATTAAGAAACACTGCTACTCCGACACAAACACTGATTTGAAGAAGACTACAGCTTGTGTAAACAGTTTAGCAGCTGATTAGTTCTCACTTTAGTGGCTCAATAACGTTCCCTTTTAGTTCATTCGAACTATGTTTTTATTTATTGTTATACACTTAGTGATATAGCCACCTGAGGCTTGCTGCACAGACTAAAGAGCTATCAGCAGTTTTTCTTCTATTCAGTGTCAAACAAATATGCATCTTTCATTAGCATTTCAAACTAAGGTGGGAAATGAATATTCTGCAATCTATCTCTAAAAGGAAGAGAGATCAATGTCCTTTTATCAAAGAGCAAGCTTCATTGCTGACATTTTCCTGCAAACATTAGAGCTCAGTATAAGTCAGGCACAAAGGTTTTTTTTTTTTTTTAGCTTTCAATTATGTTCAGGAAAAAAAGAAGTTATGTCTTACCATAACGTTCCATCTGTATTGTCAATCTTCACTAATCCTTGACTGTGGGCTCAGTTCCAAGCCTTGGAACCAACTCTGCCATTTATTTCAGCTCACACCTTCCAAACTCTTGAGCCAGGCCTTACCCATAATGCTCCTCTCTAAATTACCTCAGATCGAGTATGTCTAAAATAGTGGCAGACACACAGCCAATAAGAATAAGAAACCAGTTATGTGCCCTGAAATTAAGCTAGTTCTTGAAAAATCTGATCCACAAAGAGTCTCAGGCTGAGGGAAGGAGGGAGGGAATGTCAAGGAATAGTGAAGACTTTCAACACAAATGAAACGTTATGGTAAGACATAACTTCTTTATCTGATGTTCTCAACCTTCATGTAATCCCTGACTGTGGAACAGAGTCCCTAGCTACCTGAATCCTGGGAGATCTCAAGGAAGAATATTCCCAGGTACCATTGAACCGAATGATGCCCATCCCCTAGACACCTGACCCAATTTACAATGAGTGATAAAGGTATGAGGAGAAGACCAAGTTGCTGCTGCACAGATATCATCCAAAGATGCTCTAGCATGAAAAACTGCAGAAGCTGCCACCACTCTAGTTGAGTGGCCTTTTACTGGGTGTGAAAGGCGGAGCCCTTTTGACTGACAGATAAACATAATACAATATCTGAACCATTTTGTTAGGGTAACCTTTGAGACTTGGTTACCTAAAGAAAAAGAGGAAAAGGCAACAAACAGTTGGTCAGATGTTCTGAAATCCTTTGCTCTGTGAAGATAAAATCGTAACTGTCCTTGGACATCTAATAAATGATGGGAATACTCCCCCTTTATTGGAAAAATTAGGGAAAAAGACTGTTAGCTGAAGTATCTGATAGATATTAGATTCCAAGACTACTTTCAGTAAAAAGGATGGATTAGTCCTAAGGGAGACCCTGTCTTTGTGAAATGTTATGTAGGGCGGTTTCAGGACAAGGCCTGAAGTTCAGATACTCTTCTGGCAGATGTAATAGCCACTAAGAATAATGTTTTCCAAGTCAAATACTTTAAGTCACATGTAGCTGATTGTTCAAAAGGAGACAGAGTAAGGGACTGAACAACTAGTGTTAGATCCCAGGGAGGAATAAGCTCTTTAAACAAAGATCTTAACATTAGGGCTCCCTTTAAAAAGGCTTTACAAAGTTTGTGTGACATAAGGGATGACCCATCAAACCCCATATGGAAGTCAGAAACTGCAGCTAGATGGACTTTAATTGTTGAGGTGGAGGAACCAGATTGATAGAGGCTAGCTAAAAAGTCCAAAACTTTATGAATATGGGTCGTATAAGGATCAAGTTCATTCGTAAGGGCCCAACTTGCAAATTTTTCCCCATTTACTTTGATACAGTTTCTTAGTTGAAGGTTCGTGATGGGCCACAATGATTTGGCGGACAGGAGAGGAAAGGGAAAGATGCCTGGCAATCATGGGAATTGGAAAAACCATGCAGTGAGCTTGAGATGAAGGAGGTTTGGATGAACCATGCCCTCTGGATGAGACAGCAGATCTGGAGCTGGGTATAGCATCCATAGTTTCCGAAGAAGATGAGACCAAAGGAAGGGAAGCCAAACTTGTCTAAGCCAAAAGGGGGCAATGAGGATTACTAAGTTCTCCGACCTCTTGACTGTCTTTAGAAACTGGGATATCAAAGGAGTTAGGGGAAAGGCATAGAGAAGACCGGGGGGTCAATCATGGAGAACAGCGTCTCTGGGCGACTCCTCTGGAGGGGGGATGAGGGCAAAGTAACTGCTGCACTTGCTGCTTAGGGGGAAATGCAAAAAGATTGCAACATGGTTGGCCCCAGTGATGAAAAATCTCTTTTGCCACCACAGGATTGAAAGACCACTCATGAGACATAAGAATGGGTCTGCTCAGTTTGTCCACTATTATGTTGGAGCTCCCTGGAATGTGCATTAATGTGAGAAAGCGGTTGGAAGAAATCACCCATTGCCAAACGGCTTCTCGACACAATGGGTAAGATTTGGTTCCCCCTTTTTTGCTGATGTACCAGACTACCGACATGCTGTCCATCTGAATTGCTATAGTTCCTAGAGGAAGGGCATCCTGAAATGCTTGCAACACTAACAGTGCTGCCCTCATCTCTAAAATATTGATGTGCAAGTTGGCCTTCAGTTGGGACTACATACCTTGGACTGTCCTTCCCAGATAATGCCCCCCCTCACCCTATCTAGAAAGCATCCATGGTCACTATGGTTTGGGGCTGCGGAGGGATGAATGGATGGCCAAAAGAATCTTGCTGGAGTGTAGTCACCATGAAAGTTTCTGTTTGCAGTGATTGGTAATCAAGATGTGGTGAGACATTAGCTGATCTATTAGAGACCACTGAGAGGCTAGCAACCATTGTAAGATTCACGTGTGATATCTTGCTAGGGGAACTAGAGTGATAGAGGCAGCCACTGAGCCTAATGCTTGTAGGACTAACCTGACTGGAACACTTTTGCTCTGATTAATTAGGCTGACCCGAGATTTGATCCTTTGTAACCTTTCTAGTGGGAGTGAAGCAATTCCTGCAACTGTGCCCAACAGTGCTGCAATGAACTAGTTGTTGTGAGAGTTCTAAATTTGACTTTTCGTACCTTATTGTGATGCCTAGAGATGCAGAGTGTAATATTTTGCCTGTTCTAACTGAAGTCTGGTTGCAGCGGTAAGGAGTCAGTCGTCGAAGTATGGAAAAACTCAAAATCCTTGCAGTCTGAGATGAGCTACTACTACTACCATGTATTTGAACATCCTGGGGACTGAGTTGAGTCCAAAGGGCAGTGATCTGAATTGGAAATGACCGGCTCCCAGCTGGAAGTGCAGGAACCTCCTGAAGAGTTTGTCCATTTCTATGCAGTAATGCGCGTCCTGGAGGCCTATAGAGCACATCCAATTGTCTTTTTCCATGAATGGAAGTATAGACTGTACCGAGACCATCCAGAATTTGGTTTGCCAAACTGCCTTGTTGAGCTGGTTGAGATCCTAAATTGGTCTCCAGTCCCCTGTTTTCTTGGGCTCTGAAAAGAACCTTGAGTAAAACCCGGATCGTATTTGGTCTAGTGGGACTTTTTGGATAGCTCTTTTGTGGAGCAGCTTTAGAATTTCTGCTACTGCCGCTTCCTTGAGACTGGGTAGAATATTCAGGAGTCTTTTTTGGGGTCTTGGACTTATAGAAAGTGGAATTTTATAACCTCTGGATATGATTTCCCTGCACCCATTTGTCCGAAGTTATCAGTTGCCAGGCGGGTTGGTGCAGGGATAACCATTCCCCAACTGCCTCCACAGGAAGGCAATCGGGCCTCTGTTCAGGACTGCTGGTAGGAAGTACCACAGAGGAAATCTGTGGGCCACTTCTGTCACTAGGGCAGCATCTTTCATTACTTCCCCCTCTGCCCCGGGGAAAGTCTTTTCCACATGAGTCCTGGAAAGGCCCTTGGGACTACTTAAACCATTGCCTCCCACTTCTCTGGTTCCTAGAGTAGAGCCATTGAGGAGTGGAGAAATGTATGCCTATGGCAGAAAGAGTCTTCTCATCTTTCTCACATCTGGCCAGAATGTCTTTTACCTTAGGACCAAATAGGGATGATCCCTCAAATGGAGCATTGACAAATCACTCTTTAAATGGCTCAGCAAAGTTACACAAGTGCATCCAGGCATGCCTTCTAATGATTATGGCTGAAACTGCCGCTCTTGCCGTCCCTTCAGCTGCATGGGTAATCAGCCTCATGGACAAGTTAGAATTTGCTTACGGGGGTGGTGAGATGAGAAGCAAAATTGTCCTGTACCTCTTCAGCTATTGCTTCTGAGAGATTATCTGAAAGCTCTTTGACTAGATCCCTCTGTAAACTTGTAAAGTGTGCCATGTAGTTCAAGGACTTGACAGCAAAGGTTGCTGAAGCATAAATGCGCTTCGCAAACCTATCCATAGTCCTAGACTCCTTGTTAGGAGGATGGATAGTTGGACTTTCCTCAGCAAATTTCTTCTTAGTGGTTGCTGCTATCACCATGGTATCCACAGGTATGCCTTTGGACCAATGTTGCTCTACTTTGGGGTCAGAAAGGACCCGGTCAGGTCTCTTAGGGATCAGTTTGATGGTGTCAGGCATCTTCCACTCCTGCTGCGCAATTAGTTTAATCAACTCATCAGTGAGTGGTGACATCCAAGAGGTAGAAGGTTGGGCACGAAAAGCCTCCAGGTATACCAACTCCTCCGAAGAAGGATGGAGGGAAGTCCAGTCACTCCTCTGATTCAGGATCTCTAGGATGTTCCTGAAGGAAACATCATCGGAGGTGACCTGGGGAACCTTCTCCTTCATCAAAGTTGGTATCTTCAGTGAAGGACTCCTCTGAGGAGTCTAAGTGCTTCCTCTTGCACTTTTTCTTCACAGGTACTTCCTCTGGGGGATGTTCCAGGGAAATGTCTAAAGAGGAAACAACTAAACAGGGTCTTTCCTGGGGCTTTTGTGCCCTATGTCCTGGGGAACAGACTGTTGGAAGCTCTGGTCAAGAAGAGGTAGAAGGCTGAGTCCACAATGGACAAGGCCTTCTCCATGACTCGGAAGGCCGCACCCCCCCCCCCCACAGAGGGATGGGAGTCAGAAACCAAAATAGACCCCATTTGGAAAAGTAGTCCCACCCCACACCAAGGAGGTGACCCATTAATCCAAAGCCTGGGTCAATCCAATGAAGGCCAAGGCACCGAGGGGCATGGAAGGCTCCCAAATTAATGAAGTCAATCCACGTACCTCAGAACTAGCCAGGGAGTCTCAACCCCAGGAGACCTCCAGTCCCAAAAGCCCAGAAGAATTCAAGGCAACCCTTGGTTCTGGAGAAGAAATTCTTACCAGAACCGAGACAGTCGAAGCCGGGTATGTCAGAACCATGGGCTCCAAAGACTCAATAGGAGTTGGAGGAGGAAGAAAGAATGGTGTCGTAATAGGGCCAGTCCCAGTGTCAACTTGGCTAGGAACCAAAGACAATCCCTCGCCATGAGAAGCTTATCGACCAGTCTCATAATGTTTGATTCTGAGAGACTCTTAGTGGATTGAATGGATGAAGTCGAAGGAGACCTAGGGGGTCTCGGATTGACAAAGTGGGTCAGTGGTCTGTCGTGGGTCAGTGGTCTGTCCTTGAACAGATCTACTGAAGGAGAATATCTAGATCTTCAAACAAAAATAACCTCTGACTGATCTGGTACCAATGAGTCTCCTGGTGCTGAGGCAGTTGAAGTAGACTCTAAAGTCTTGGTAGGTGCCGAATCCTTTTTGCCATTCAGTGTCAAGTAACCTGTTGACACCAAAGGTTGTTTAGAAATCTTTTTAGGTGGTTCTGAAGTACTAGGAACTGAGGAAGATCACTTTATGGAAGAGGAAGATGAACTGGCTTCAGTCTTGAAACCACAAATGGCCTCTTCAAAGTCGCCTTTTAGCAGTCCTTAAAAAATAAGCTTATTTCTCTGTTCACTGAGTGTCTTGGTGGAGGAACCATGGCATATACTTTAATAATAAGCCAAAGCTCGAGAGCAGTCATACGCATCTGACACATGAAGTGGCAAACTAGATCTGAGGTAATTTAGAGAACAGCATTATGGGTAAGGCCTGGCTCGAGAGTTTAGAAGGCGTGAGCTGAAATAAACAATCGAGGTGGTTCCGAGGCTCGAAACCGAACCCACAGTCAAGGATTACACGAAGACTGACAACATCAGATCTGAATTTATTTAAAGAAACTAGAAAGATGGAAATTAAATCACCATCTCTGAAAAATGGTCAATATCATCACAGTGAAATACTGCAGTAGTGTTTAAGAAATCAAAACACAAATTAGAACAGTTTTCAAAGCTTTACTTCTCTTTTTTTCCCCCCATTTCAGATTAAAAGGGAACACAGGTCAGTTCCATGACAGAGAGAGCTAAAGCTCTGACTTTGGCCAGTGGTCAACTGGTGCACTAGGCAAAAAGGCCTCACAGCACCCCCCCCCACACACACACACACACACACACACACACACAAACGAACCAGTGATCCTGGTCTACCTACACCATCCAGATTACTTTTTTTCTTTATTTTTCTCACAGTTTGTCTTACTTTTCAGTTTTTCCTGTATTCATTCAACACATTTTAAAGAAACCATTTCTTTACTACAAAAAAATAGACAAAAACTGGAGAAATGGCTCTGCCAGAGCGACACCTTAGGTAACTACCTAGTTATGCCTAAGGCCAGCTATGACTTTGATTCACACATTCGGAATAGACTATTAACTAATCTCCTGGAGGAGCCAGTGAGGAGGAGTGTAGTGGTGACAAGTGCTGCCAGTTCAGTCATGTTAGAGAGAGGGAGGTGGACTGACTGACAGAACTGTACCAAACGGAAGCACAGGCAGGATACATATACAATATAAGAAGTGGTCATGGCATATGCATATACATCACTAAGTAAAAGTCTGTGCATATGCAGAAGCACAGAAGCACATGTCAAGACTAGTTCACCTCAGCTGGGAGCATGCAGGATCCACAAAGGGATGGGTTAGGTTTATTACAATATTCCTCACTAGTGATCTGGGTTTACATTAACTTGTCTAATGTTAACTGCCTGGCCTTGGGACAATTAGGATCCCCCCTCATACTCTGACAACCCAGGTGGGGTTGGGGGTGAATTCAGACCTACATAACACTGACCCTAGGGCAATACCTTAATGCTTGCAATGAGAAAAAAAGGATAGGGTGCAGAACTACATCACTTTCATGTCTGATTAGATGATGGCCTGTCTCTGTGCAAAAACAGGGGACTTGCAGTCCGCAGGCAGAATGGAAAACGTATATAAAAATGGATACTCAGAATTCAGTCATCACACTATCAGGAGACAATCAGCAATCAAATAAAAGTTTTCTGTAAAATGCATTCTTCATTCAGTGACTATTTATGCCAAAATTTAAAATATAAAGACTATTACTCAATGTTCATTCCTGCCACAATCTTAAGAGCTTCACCTTCTCTTTTAAAGTCCAAGCCTTTTATTTATTATAATAGCCAAAAAAAGCCTGATGTATTATTTTGTAAAATTGTTTACTTGGATTCAGTCATTTTGTTTTTATTGATGTCACTTATTTAGATGTGATAGCAGTTTTAACAAAGATATGTTGTAATTAGGGTACCACTGTCAGATGTTCTAATTGTGTTACTTTATAAACGGTCCCCTTTTAAGGAATTCAGGTAAGAATCTTGATTTGTGACCACTTTCCTCATATTCTGGACACGTACTGTGCTGTTGAGTCCTTGAATAAGACTCGCCATTTAGCGAAAACATAACTTAAGAAGTCCTGCAGCTGTATATCATAAGCATAGAACAAAGCATCGTATATATGTGTACAGTAAAGATACAGAACCAGGAAAATGCACATTTATTTATATATTTTATTTAACATTTGTTGACCAGGAAAGTCTGACTAGGACAGAGCCTATTTTCAGCAGAGACATGGAGCGAAATGCTCCAGACGCATGTCTTTGGAATCCTTTACATGCATAAGTTAAGGAACAGAAGTTTTAAATAGCAATTCAGGGAACATTTTCAAACTTTACTTTTCATTCATAATTATGTATTCATGCAAACAGTCCTTTTAGCTGAAAAACAAACCTTAACAGTATTTATAAGCTAAAATATTTCATACCTTTCGTCTCACTTTCACTGTCTAGGACAGTTTGAAATGCATCTGGTGCCAGAAGTTGCCCAGCTTGTACTAACAATGGCCGTTTCCTTCTCACGTGGTCATTCTCAGTTCCTTTTCTGCACTGCAATTCAGAAAACATTTCAGTACTTCAAACCCTTCAGTATCACTAAAGAGGATGGAAACTGGTCATTCTGCAGTAAAGCAACCATTACTGATACCATTTTTTTATCCCTACTTCAACCTTTCTTTTTTTATTTTTCAAGTTGGAAATGTACAGTTCTGCAAGGATAAGCAGCCAAAACTAAAGCTCCGTATTTCAGTAACTCGTACAGAACATGAAAGAATCATGCAAGACAATTATACATATATAAGGTAGATTAGGTAGCAGGAAATTAGAAGTTATGTACTCACCATAACGTTCTATCTGAGTAGGTGTATTCATTTGTCTGCAACCTGTGGGGTTATGGATCCGATATCGGATCCGAACCGGCATGGTTTACCAGCTATGGATCCGAGCTCTCAGCTCCTCCCCTCACCCATAATGCCCTGCTCTACCTACATGACCTCAGATCGAGTTTGCCAACAGCATGAACACCCTAAAAAGGGTAACACATCATATGCAGGAAACTGAAAAGGCCAGGGGGATTGGAGGGCGGGATGGTTGCAGACAAATGAATACACCTACTCAGATGGAACGTTATGGTGAGTACATAACTTCTAAATCTGAAGTAGGAGATTCATTTGTCTGCAACCTGTGGGACAGAGTCCCCAGCTACCTAAATCTTGGGCGGACATCATGGAAGGATATTCCGGAGCACCGCGGAGCCAAAGGATGCTCTACCCCTATATGTAAGATCCAACTTGTAGTGGGAAATAAAGGTATGAGATGAAGCCCAAGTGGCTGCTGCACAAATATCATCTAGAGGAATCCTAGCCTTAAAGGCGGCCAAGGTAGAGACTGACCGGGTTGAATGGGCATGTACACCCTCCAGTGCGGGCCTTCCAGAAGCTGGATAAGCCAATAATATACATTGTGAAATCCAGCGAGATAATGAGACTTTAGAAATTGGCTTGCCCAAATTAAATTTAGCAAAGGAAATGAACAAGTGGTCGGATTGCCTATGACCAGCCGTCCTGTTTAGATAAAATCTAAGTTGCCTGTGAACATCTAAGGAATGAAGCTTATATTCACCCTTGTTTTGATATTTAGGAAAGAAAACAGGGAGGTTACTGGATTGATTAATGTTAGCTTCAGAAGCTACCTTAGGAAGAAAGGACGGGTTGGTCCTGAGGTAAACACGGTCCGGATGAAAGACCAAGTAAGGAGGCTTAGCTGATAATGCTTGAAGCTCTGAGACTCTCTTGGCCGAGGTAATAGCTACTAAAAAGGCAGTCTTGAAAGATAAGAATTTCAGATCTACCGTAGCCGCCGGTTCGAAAGGGGGGGCGGTCAAGGCCTGGAGGACTAAGGAAAGATCCCAAGGAGGAACCACTTGCTTTACAGGGGGCCTGAGAAGGAAAGTACCTTTTAGGAAAATCTTACACAATTTGGCTGACATCAGTGGACTGGAGTCATGACCAATATGATAATGAGAAATTGCCACAAGTTGTACTTTGACCGTGGAACTGCTGGCACCATCATTAAAGAGAGTGGTTAAGAAGTCAAGCACCAAAGGGAGAGGAACTGTAAAGGGGTTTAGGCCTTGCCGCTCCGCCCACAAGGAGAACCGTTTCCACTTACTGCGGTAGATTTTCCTAGTGGATGGCTTATGAGCTGCCACCAGGATGGCCTTAACAGGGGACGAAATACCGGGAGTCCTGATCAGGAGTGGAACTGGAGCAGCCAAGCTGTCAGCTTCAGGTTGTCCAGGTTCGGTGGAGATAAGCGGGATGGATGAGATCTTAGATCCGGAATGGGATCTAGAATCCAAGGAGGATTCACTAAGTGAGACCTTAGGAAAGGGAACCAGATCTGTCGAGGCCAAAATGGAGCAATGAGAATCATTCTGCACCCCAACCGAGAGGCTTTCTGAAGAACTTGGAGCATCAGAGGCAAGGGGGGATAAGCATACAGAAGACCGGGTGGCCAAGCATGCACCAGAGCGTCTCTTGGGGCACCTCCGGGAGGAGGTATTAGAGTGAAAAAACTGTCGCACTTGGTGTTTGAGGGAGACGCAAAAAGATCGCAACAAGGAGTTCCCCACTATGCGAAGATGCGTTCCGCTACCTGAGTATTGAGAGACCACTCGTAAGGGGTGAGAATGGTGCGACTGAGTTTGTCCGCCAGGATGTTGGACCGACCCGGAATATGCGTTGCTATGAGAAAGCGGTTGGTGGAGATTGCCCATTCCCACACTCTCATGGCTTCTCGACAAAGAGGGTAAGACCTGGTTCCTCCTTGTTTGTTGATATACCAGACAACAGACATGTTGTCCGACTGAATCACAATTGTTCCCAAGGGAAGAAAGGCCTGAAGTGCTAGCAACGCTAAGAGCACTGCTCTCATCTCTAGAACACTGATATGCAGTGAGGTCTCTGAATCGTTCCACGTGCCTTGGACCGTCCGGCCTGCAAAATGCCCCCCCCACCCGAGGCGGGAGGCGTCCGTGGTCACCGTGGTGAGAGGGGGAGAGGCACAAAAAGGGCGTCCTCCGTGGAGATCTGGAGAGTGTAGCCACCACAGGAGGGACCGCTTGCAAGCCTTGCTGATTGCAATGGGATGATGCATAGGAAGAGCAAGATACGACCACTGAACTAGGAGTGTCCATTGGAGGATGCACATATTGAACCTGGCGAGAGGAAGAAGTGCTATCGCTGCCGCTATGGACCCTAGGGCCCTCAGGACCAACTCCGCAGGAACTGAGCTTGACTGGAGAATGGCCCGCACCTGGAGCTGCAGGTTTTGAACTCTGTCCGCAGTGAGGAAGGCTCTCAATCTCCTCGTGTCTAACCTGGCACCTATAAAATCTATGAACTGTGTGGGTGCTAGGTTGGATTTTTTTGTGTTTATCGTGACGCCCAGACGAGGAGCAAGATGGAGAAAGGAGTCTCGCGCCAAGAGAAGTAGATGCCTTGTTGGGGCGGTGAGAAGCCAGTCGTCCAGGTAGGGAAAGACCTGCACCCCCTGAAGCCTCAGGTGGGCCGCTACCACTGCTAATACTTTGGTGAACACCCTGGGGGCTGTGGTGAGACCAAAGGGAAGGATCCGGAATTGGTAGTGACTGCTCCCAGCCGGAAGCGGAGAAAAGTACAGTTTTGTACCTACCATAAATGTAGATGTTCGAAGATCCACATTGCTGCAGTCCGCTGACAACATGCCCTGCAAAACAGCAGTGGCAGAACCAGCCCTGGATTTAGAGTAAAGTGGGGTGATAAATGCTAGAGAGTATGCACTGAACTCCAAGTAGCTGCCGGAATGAGGCCTAATCCCAGCTGGAACCTCCTGCCATGATGGGGAATAAATCTAAAGTGTGCAAAATCTTTGCATAAAAGGTAGGTAAATGAATAGTTTGGTTTAAAGCCACACTAGAAACCACCTTAGGCATAAAGGAAGGATTAGTACGTAATGATACCCCTATCTATGGAAAATCTGCCAAAAAGCAGTCTTCCATGATAAATATTTCAACTCAGAAGTAGCTTGCAGGCTCAAAAAGTTGTGAGTTGTTTCAACACAAAAAAAAAATCCCAATCCCAAGAGGTAGGAGAGCTCTTTGGGGTTATATTTTGCCCCTCTAAAAAGAAAAAATTAGGCTCAGAAACATCAAAATCTTTTGCTGCACTATGGTTCAAAACAGAATATGCCAGGCTGTCAGGTGCAGAGTGAAGTGTTTGACAGCAAATGGCTGTTTAAAATCATCCTTGGCTTGTCCTGTCTGATCTTTAGAAGTAGGATGAAACCTTTTGTGCAAAACTTTGGCAGCTGATGGTTTAGTGGAGCAACACATCTGCTAAGGAGTTCTGTGCTCCTGGCAGAAACCTTGCCTGAGATTGAGCTGTAAAACTGAGAGCAGTCTCCCAAAATCATTGCTGCTGCCATAGAGGATAAAGAGAAATCTCTCCTTGAAAAATTCCTTTTGGATGCAAGGTATTATTTGAATGACAGTGTCCAGATCCTGGCAGTGCTGTGTCCATACATTTTGAGATGTCAGCACAGACTGATGAGATAGTTGATTTTGTTTGTCCAGGGTTAGAAAGGCCACCTGGGATCCGGTATTCAGTCTCACCCCCAGAGAGCACATGTCCTGCATCTTAGCACTGCTATCACATTTTAACCTGAAGAAAGCTATCACTGGAGCCAGAACCTTAGTCTGATAGGAACATGAAGGTAAGCCTCCTTGAGATCCAAAGTACCATCCAATGATCTTTGCCCAGCAGAGGTAAAAGCTGCTGTAACGCCAACATTTGAACTTGGGAATGTCCAGATAAGTGTTGAGGATAGATAATTGGTACTATTCTGGCATAGGGACCGCTGTATGGCCCTATTTGGAGAAACTTGCTTGTGAGCCATTCTTTGTTGAGGAGGAATGTCTGGCATGCCTTTGAAAGGAGGCAAGGATCTGTCTTGGGTAATTAAAAGTGCCAACCTTCCAGACTGTGCAGGAGAACTTCTGCCCCTAGACTGGGAATCACAATTTCTACTAAACTTTGGAGGCTGGACCTGCAAAAATCTTTAACAGTCTGCATAGACTTAGCCTTGTCTTCCATTTTCTTTAAAAACTGCTCAACAGGAGGACCAAACAACACACAGATTGTAAAAGGAAGGATCTAATCCTTGTTTTAACATGTTCAGGCAAATTTTGATTACTGCCAGAGCATCAACCTTAGACTTCAATTGTGAAGGGAGATAGTTTGGAATTTCAACATGTGAAACCAATTCAAAGCCCTCATAGCAAGAGTGAAGAAGAAGAAACTTCTAAACTCCCATCCATCTATCCAAGGCCCCTCTTTGTCTGCAGGAAAACAAAAATTCCTAAGCCCTTTCCTGAATCAGAGAAGTCCTGACCTTCCCACTTAAAATGCTCCCTCATGGAATGCCTCTGGAGGATCATCCACATCAGAATCAGAATAATCTTCTGCCATTTTAAGCAAAGCCCCCTCAGCTGCCTCCTGAGAGGCCACATAGGTCTCACCCTATAATTACACCGCTTCCCAGAGACTAACCTTGCACAATCACCTTTACTTTATATAGCTTATATTAAATAGCACACAAGAGCCAGCCAACAACGCCGCTCAGGCCCCCCTAAGCAAGCAATACACAAGGTGATATAACTTATCGATCTATCATTTCACAGAAAAACACATTTGAACCTGAAACTTCAAACTTGAAAACTGATGTCAGTCAAATGCTGTAAGGACTGCAGCAATGTGAGATGAAGAA
Source organism: Protopterus annectens (assembly GCF_019279795.1). NCBI lineage: Eukaryota > Metazoa > Chordata > Ceratodontiformes > Protopteridae > Protopterus > Protopterus annectens. Next base: position 1,082,227,058 of record NC_056748.1, read on the forward strand.
CATCCTCCTGGAGCGCCTGTCCATCAGAATATGGTAGTATGCATCCTTGAGGTCTATGGAGCACATCTAGTGATTTTCTCCCAGGAGGGGGAGAATAGACTGCAATGTAACCATTCAGAATTTCTCCTTGGGAACTGCCAGGTTCAAGAGTGAAAGGTCTAAAATTGGTCTTAGATCCCCCGTCTTTTTTGGCACTAAAAAGAACCTGGAGTAGAACCCTGATCCAATCTGGTCTGGGGGGATGGGCTGGATGGCTCTTTTCTTTAGCAGATGGCCAATTTCTGCCAAAGCGGCCTCCCGCTGACCGGGTGGGACGTCGGGGAGGAACTTCAATTTTGGCATGTGACGAAACGGGATACGGTATCCTCTGGATATGATCTGGAGGACCCAGCGGTCTGATGTTATGGACTCCCATGCCGCTAGGTGCTCCGAAAAACGTCCCCCGACTGCCTCCAGAGTGGAGCAGCCGGGCAACCCTTCAGGGCTGCTGCGCGGGCCGTTCAGATAAGGGTTCTCAGGACCCGAAGTTCCTGGGAGCCCCTCTGCCCCTAGGGCGGCGTCCTCCCTGTCCTCCTCTCCAACGGAAGGACTGGTTGTCCGGAGCAGGCTGGGATTGCTGCAACTTCCGGAACCACATCTTCTTCTGACCCTTTTGGTTCCTAGAATAGGGCCTCTGGGGTACAGAGAAGCGGATTCCGACGGCAGACAGCGTCTTCCCGTCCTTCTCGCTCTGGGTCAAAGTGTCACGAACAGTTTTGCCAAAGAGGGCAGAACCATCGAACGGGGCGTTCGCAAATGACGCCTTGAAAGGCTCCGTAAAATCGCAATGACGGAGCCAGGCCTGACGTCTGGTAACTAGGCCTGCCCTGCGGCTCTAGCGGCACCTTCCGTAGCATGGGACAGTAGCCGCATAGAGGTATTAGTGACGGACCTGAGAGTGGCCATACGGGTGGAGTGCAGCACTTTGTCCTCCTCTGACATGGACTCTGGGGGGGATGCAGCGTATTCTTTTATAAGGTCGCGCTGCATCCTAATCACATGTGCCAGATAGTTCAGCGCCCTCACTGAGACGGTCGCTGAACTAAACATCCGCTTCCCCAAGCGGTCCATCATCCGAGACTCCTTGCTCGGGGGATGGACTGAGGGACTCTCCTGAGCAAGTTCCCTCTTGGTGGCAGCCACCGTCAACATGGCATCTACCGGAGGCCCCTTACTCCAATGGGCACGGTCAGCCGGGGGACTGAGAATATGGTCGGGCCTTTTTGGGATTGGCTCCACGGTGTCCGGATCCTTCCACGCCCTGGTGGTAATGAGGTCCACCAGGGGGTCGGCAGGAGGGGACACCCAAGAGGTAGACGGGCCCGCTTCAAATGCCTCCAAGAACACGGACTCGTCCGAGGAAGACTTGGGGGCAGACCACCTCCCCCCTTATGCGGAGCATTTCCATGATGTCTCCAAATGAGACATCCTCAGGGGGTGATCTTGGGGAGCCTTCCCCTTCCTCCAAGTCCATGTCTTCTGTGAGGGACTCGGGGGAGTCAATGTGCCTCCTTTTGCACGTATGCTTGCGGGGAACATCCTCCGGGGGGCTGTCAGAGGACTCCTCGCAAACAGTGACCTGTTCCAAGGGAACAGCTTGGGGCAATGGAGCGGGCTGTCCCAAGGGCAGGATGGTGGAAGCCTGACCCAGTACAGATGGAGCGCGTGACGGAGCCGAAGCAAGTGCCGGGGGTCCGGAGACCCTCAACAGGGCCCTCTCCACTACATCAAACGCTGAAGGGGAGCCGACCTCGACCAATGGATCTGACAATCGGCTCCCCCTTGGATCCGAGGAGTAGATCGAAGCCGGCGCCGAAGCGCTCGGATCCGAAGGGACAGTGCGCTCCGACACAGACGGCGCCGAAGGAGCACTGATCCCCCCGGATCTGAAGCTCGAATCCAGGCTCCGAGAGGTCAGATCCGAAGCACTCGAGGGCAGGGTCGGATCCGAAGTACCAAGTACTATTGGCGCCGACCCACCCCCGGCTCCGAAGCTGCTCGGCTCCAACTGCTCCGAACCCAGGTAGCGGGTCGGAGAAGGAGCAATTGGCTTAAAGAAAGGGGTCGAGCTCCCCCCCAGAGGGGGGGGGGGGGAGGCAAGAGCACTCCCATCTGCATCTGGGCCTGGATGAACCTTCTCATCATCCGGTCCAGATCAGCGTCTGACAAGCTATAGGTTGATCTCAACGAGGCTACCGAGGTAGGCCTTGAGTGCCTCCTAGATAGCCTCGACGGAGATCGGGTCTCCTCCTCCTCAGGTCCCGGTGAAAAGCACACGGGTGACCGGAGCCGAGGAGGGGGAGAACCAGCAGACAAGGAGGCCAGAGGAGAAGCCCGTTTGGCGGGCGGGGCCGAAACAGAGGTCTCGGCCCGCCACTTATGGTGCTTCTCCCTCTGGTCCTTCTTTCTAGCTTCCCTTTCCTCCGAACCACTACAGGGAGGTTGAGTCCCAGGAGGAGGAGAGGGAGCCAGAGAGGAGGTAACTGTCGAAACGGCTCCCCCCGAAGGAGCGGAGGCCGGAGCCGAATCCGGGGGCAAAAGTCCCGCCAGGACAAGCTTGGACCTCTGCTCCTTCAATGCCCTGGGGTTGAACCCTGCACAAATGGAACATCCAGAAGTGAGGTGTTCAACCCCAAGGCATCGAACGCACCGAGTGTGGCCATCAGCAGGGGAAAGCTTATGGCCACACTCGGAGCACTTAGAGAAAACAGCTTTGGGTTGTTCTGACATCCCCAAAAAATAACAGGTTACTTAAACTAACGGTAGAAAGTAAAAGTAACTACACACACACACACAACAGGCCCAAACACACACTACGCTACCAGCGAGGGGAGGGAAACTAAGTAAAAATAATATAACGCACTAACAAGTATAACTATGTAAAAGGGAAACCTAAACATTCACTCAATTTTCACAAAAAATATTAAATTTTACTAGAATAAAACTTGAAAAAATTCACTTAGCTGAAGAGCTCAAGAACACTAATCTGGTCACCAGCGCGGCAAACTAGATCTGAGGTCATGTAGGGAGAGCAGGGCATTATGGGTGAGGGGAGGAGCTGAGAGCTCGGATCCATAGCTGGTAAACCATGCCGGTTCAGATCCGATATCGGATCCATAACCCCACAGGTTGCAGACAAATGAATCTCCTACTTCAGATGCAACAGTAAACCAGTGCTCATCCTGAAACAAAAAGATTCCAAAACAACCATCAGTTCATTCCGGAAGGTAATGGGAAGGGGGAAGGAGGGTGGGTAGTTGAGGAATAACAAAAATGGACAACACAGAGTGCGTAACTTAAGTATCGTACTTCCTCAACATACGGGACAGAGTCCTCAGCTACATGAATCTTGGGTGGCCCCCGTGGAATGATATTCCAGAGAAATGCGAACCAAAAGCAGCTCTACATTAGACCAGGTGGCTGCTGTGCAAATGTCATCAATGGAAGTTCTAGACCAGAAAGCAGAAATGGCCATACATCTGGTCGAATGTACCTTAGGAGGCTTTGATAGAGAGAGACCTTGCAGAGTGTATACAAAGGAAGTAAAATCAGTAATCCATTTGGCCAGGGTAAATTTAGAAACTAGTGAAACCAGTCTGTCCAGTGAAAATGAAACAAACTGGCTTGTTTTCATGAAATCCTTTGTAATGTATAAATAGAAACACAATTGTCTATCTACATTTAAAAGATGCAGCATGCACTTCCCCTTTTTGATAAATTAGGAAAGAAGACAGGCAGATGAACTGTTTGACTGATATTTGATTCAGAGTCTTACTTCTGGTAGGAAAGATGGATTGGTTTGTAAAGGGGATTTGGAAGTTCAGAAATGCTGTTTTCCAAGACAAAAATTTTAAATCAGTTTTGGCTACAGGTTCAAAAGATTGTTGTGTCAACCCCTGAAGTACGACTGTCAAATCCCAGGGAGGTGACGGATCTTTCACTGGAGGCTTGAGTAAGAAGGTGCCTTTTAGAAAAGCCTTGCATAACTTGGAAGAACCTAAAGAAGCGTTCTTTCCTGAATGAAAACTTAATATGGCTGCTAGCTGTACTTTGTGGAAAAACTAGCACCCTCCTGAAAAAGAGAAGCTAAAAACTCCAAGACCGAAGAAATAATAGCAGTAAAAGGGTTAATAACACTAAACAACTTACAATAAAGTAGGAACAAAGCCTGGCCTAAATGGCGAATGACTTAAGACTCACTTGACCACCTCAATTACAAACAAAAAAGAAACTTGACTAAAATAGCTATCATACAAGATAAAAAAAACTTTTACACCCAATTACAGAGTTCCTCCCAACAACAACCACAAAAATTCTGGAATTCTATTAACAAACTACTTTCCCCCGGCAAAGTGGAAACTCCCAGTCCACTAGGCTCCCACCCCGACTCTCCCTTGCATACTGCAAATGCTTTCAATAACTTCTTTACTTCTACAATACTTAATCTAGCCAACCAACAAAGCCCTGACTCTGCTCTACTAGGTAACCAGAACTGCACCCCACCATTTCATCTTAAACCCATACCCACCTCCTATATTCTTAACCTACTTCAAGAACTTAAACCTTCTACACCCTCAGCCGACAAAATCCCAAGCAGAATATCTCCAGCTAGGAGCTAAAGCTATTGCCTACCCAATCTCTATACTAATTAACAGAACCATAAAAGAAAGTACTATACCTTCACTCTGGAAAATCTCCCACATCATCCCACTCTTTAAAGGGGGTGATTCTTTTGAATACTCTAACGACCGCCCTATTGTGCTGCTATCTCCTATAGCAAAAATAATGGAGAAATGCATCCACAAACAGCTACTTAATCACCTCCTATACAATAATCTCCTAGCAAACTGCCAACATGGATTTCGTCCCTACCATAGCACCACCACAGCCTTACTAACCTTTATTGACTCCATTAATAATAACCAAAACAACAATCTTCTTTCATCAGCCTTCTTTGTAGATCTGTCAAAAGCTTTTGACATGGTGAATCACCAACTACTCTTTCATTGCTTAAAATCTCTTTCTTTTGATAGCACTGCTCTAAACTGGTTTACTTCTTATCTTCAAAATAGGAAACAAGCAGTGCTATGGAACAACAGTCTCTCGGAGCTTCTTCCTACCTCTCTAGGTGTCCCTCAGGGCTCCATCCTAGGTCCTCTTTTATTTTCCATCTTTATTAACGACCTACACCTTTGCCACACCTCTAACTACTTGTATTCAATACGCGGATGATACCACCATCATTTGTTCTGCCTCCAACCAAAATGACTTACATGACCTCACCCAAAAAATTTTTACTACCATAGAGCAATGGTTCTCTAATCACTGTCTCCTCCTAAACCCTAAGAAAACTAAACTTCTCCTCTTCTTACCTACACACCAATCCCCCTCTATTAACTTCTCTCTTACTTCAAACAATGGCACCCTTATCTCCCCTGACAAAACAACCAAACTCTTAGGCATAACTATTGACAACCAACTTAAATTTGACTTTCATATTAACTCAACCATAAAAGCAACTAATAGAAATTTAGGTTCTCTTTACAGAATCAAATCATTCTTAACTCCAGAAGCTAGAACTACCATAGCCAGAACACATCTTATCTCTACACTACTATATGCTTCCCCTATATATACTAACCTTTCCAAATATAACATCAATAAGCTTACATCAACCTACAATAACATTGCCAGATTTGCCACTGCCTCCCCATATAAAACACATCACTGCAGAAATCTCCACCTCCTAGGATGGCTAGAGCTACCCTACCTGATTCAATACTATCAACTCTCTATAGCCCATAAAGCCCTTCACCACCCTGATTATACACCTATGCTCTCCACCCTTATTAAGCCTTACAACAACCTAAAAAACCTTCGCTCATCTAGTAAACTACTGATTCAAACCTCTCTATCTAAGAACACTGCAGGTAACTCCATATTTTCCAACTCAGTTGGTAAAATATGGAATCAACTTCCTCCTGACCTGACAACCCAAACCTCCATCTCACTGTTTAAAACTAAACTAAAACACTACCTTTCCAACCACTGGCTATGCTCATGCAACTACCCAACCTGATCTTTCTGCTCCTCACTACTCTTGCATACATCTTTCTTTCTCCCAGCTCTAAGCTATTCTACTAAGAAATGCTCTCTCTAATCTTGTAACCTTACCCTACTCCATATTCTACTGCTTACTTTTAAACATCCTAGTGTATCCTGTCTTATTCTACTAGTGTAGCCTGTCTTATTCTACCCTTTCCAATACTCAAGTAAAAGCTCTACCTCCTATTATCTTTATGTACTTTCCTCATACTGTCATTAAAATGCCCAAAGTATGTTCTGTGCTTGAAAATTTTTTACTGTGTACATATTTTTCATGCTTTAATTTTTGATTTGTGTATTTACTTTTCTTCTCATGCGTGTAACACCTTATGTATTTTGTAAAGACTGTTTGATTATCATGCTGTTAGATAGCGGAGCTTTTCTCCTCGGGCCTCCACTGAAAATGGACATGTATCCAGTTGGACTAGCTCGGTTAACAAATGTAAAATAAATAAATAAATAAATAAATAAATAAAATAATTTACTTTTTAAGGGCCCAAATTGAGACTATTTCCATTTACTCCTGTAAATCTTCCTAGCAAAATCTTTCTGAAAAGATAAAAGTATATGATAACCCAGGAAGGAAAGCCTGGGCTGTTTAGCTATTAAATGAACTGGAGAAACCATGCGGTTAGTTTGAGGCCTGGAATATTGGGGTGCCTCATTCCTGAGGGATGTGAGACAAGGTCTGGACTGAGGTCAGTATCCATGGAGGATAATGAAGGTGAAACCAAAGGAAGAGGAACCACACCTGGTGAGGCCAAAAGGGGGCATTGAGAATAACTGAGCTCTTCAACTGGCTGGCTTTTTGGAAGAATTTTGGAATTAGAGGTACCAGGGATAGGAGTAAAGAAGGCTAGAGGGGCAAACGTGGACTACAGCATCTCTTTTTGCCCCCTGAGGAAAGATTAGGGCAAACTACATGCTGCACTTGTTGTGGGGAGTTGCAAAGAGATCACAGCAAGGTTGGCCCCAACTACAGAAAATCGTCTCTGCCACTGACTGATTAAGAGATTACCCATGAAGCATCAGTATGGACCTGCTGAGTTTGTCTGCTAGTACTCTGGATTTCCCCAGAATGTGCACTGTCACTAGAAAGCAGTTGGAGGAGATCACACACTGCCACACTCTCATATCTTCTTGACAGAGGGGGGTAAGATCAGATTCCCCATTGTTTGCTGATGTACCAGACCACAGACATGTTGTCGGTTTGAATCCCAATAGTTCCCAGAGGAAGAAAATCTTGAAATGCCTGCAGTGTTAGTAGGAATGCTCTCATGTCTAGGACACTGATGTGTGAATTGGCTCTTGGGGGACCATGTGCCTTGGACCATCCTTCCCAAGAAATGCCCTCAACCCCAACTGGGAGGCCTCAGAGGTCACCATGGCCACTGGAGGCACAGAATGAAAGGAGAGCCCAGGTAAATGTCTTCCAAACGGATCCACTAACGAAGATGTTTTCTGCATACCCAAGTGAGTTTGACTGGGAAGGATAGAAAACGTTGTAGAACAGACCACTTAACAGCTAGAGGCCCATTGGAGAACAAGCATATAGAAACATGCTAATGGAACTAAGATAACAGCCGCTGCCATCGAACCTAGAACACAAAGGATAAATCTAGCTGAGGGAGCAAGACGAACAAGGATTTGTTGAACATGAAACTTGTCTATCTATATGATGAGCAGGCAGAGAAGCAATCTGACTCGCTGTGTTCAGCTGGGCACCGATGAACTCCAGGCTCTGTACAGGTTGTAATGTGGATTTGGAGATGCTGACTGTAATGTGTAGTGTTTGACAAAGCTGGAACAAATAATCCCTGGACTGCTCTAGGAGATGCCTAGTTCTGGTGGTGAGGAGCCAGTCATCTAAATATGGAAACCCTTGAGATTCTAGCAGTCTCAGGTGAGCTGCTATCACTGCCATACACTTGGTACACACCCTGGGGGGCTGTGGTGAGACCAAAGGGCAAGGCTGTGAACTGATAGTGGCTGGCTCCTAACCAAAAGCACATACATCTTAGGAACCATCTGTTTATTTTGATGTGATAGTACTCATCCTGAAGACTGATAGAGCAAATCCAATCATCTTTGTGCAAAAAAGGGCAGGATGGACTGAAACATGAGCATTCTAAATGTTGATTTCCTCACGGGCTGGTTCAGGCTGCTTAGATTCAAAGTTGGTCTCAGGTCCCCTGTGGTCTTTGGCGCTAAAAAGAACCTTGAGTAAGTTCTGAATCATCTACTGTCTGGCAGGACCTCCTGGATGAGACTCTCTTGTCCAGCAACTTCTGAATCTTGAGCTTCTCTCAGACTGGGTGGGACATCAGGAAGCTTTCTTCTTTTGTTTGGGGGAGTCTGGAAAAATGGTATGAAATAAACTCTGGATATTTGTTTTTAGCACCCAAGAATCTTTTGCTGTAACAGCCCAGGTGTTTAGGTGCAAGGATAAGCACACCCCAATTGCTAGTCTGGCAACATTTAAGGATCACTGAAAGGGTCTATCCAGAAAAAAAATCTTGGAAACCCTCAGGCTCTCTCTGCCATGAGGATGGCATCTTCCATTCGTATTCCCCCCTCTGCCCACAGTGGTACTGTCCCCATGTGTGTCCTGGAAAGAACCCTGGGAATTCCAAAACATTTTCTTCCCCCCTCTTTGAGTCTGGGTGATGGATCTTTGAGGGGGTAGAAAAGGGAATCCCTATGACAGACAGCATCTTTCCTTCCTGTTCAATGTGGAAAAGCACTTCTTTAACAGAAGGACCAAACAAGGATCTTCCATCAAAAGCAGCACTGATGAAAGAAGACTCAAAAGTCTCCTCAAGGTCACATAACTGCATCCAGACATGTCTTCGTATGGCAATGCCTGAATCTGCAGCCTGTGAGGTACCCAGTGCAACATGGGATATCAATCTCATGGATACAGTGGAAATGGATAAGAGTGGCTGTTTGTGAAGATGATCTTTTGTAGTCATCCACAGACATGGACTCTGAGAGGGATTTGGAGAGCACCTTGGTCAGATCCCTTTGCAACCTTTTAATGTGTACCAAATAATTCAGGTACCTCAAGGCAAAGGATGCTGAAGGAAATCTGCAGTTTCCAGATCTATCCAACTCCATCAATGCTCTATTAGGGGGATGCACAAAGGAGCTCTGATCAGCTTGCTCCTTTTTTGCGGCTGCTGCCACAACCATAGCACAAACAGGGACGTCCTTTGCTACAATAGGGTCTGTCTTTTGGGTGTGATAAAATCTTGTCTTGGTGATGGGGGATTAGTTTGACAGAGTCTGGACTCTAGGTCAATAAGCTCATCAGCCCAGGGGAATCACTCAAGAAGTAGATGGGCCAGAACCAAAAGATCCAAAAATACTGACTCCTCTGGGGAAGGAGTATCTGGGGAAGGAGTATCTGACGACCAACCATCTTTCTGCTTAAGGATCTCAAAAATTTCTCTGAATGAGATGTCACCAGGTTGTGATCTGGGGTCCCTTCCCCTTCACTGCAGTCATTATCCTGTGTGAGATAGTCTGATGGGAAATCTGTGTGTCTTCTTTTGCACCTTCTCTAACGGGGAACCACCTCAGTGGGATGCTCTGGGGAGGTGTCCAAAGAAAAGGGAAGTTCTTCAAAGGAAACCATCTGGATCCAAGCAAGGGATAGGGTTCAGGTCTCTTGGACGACAGAAAACCCTCTCCAACAACTTGAAGGCAAAGTCATGGCCAGTCGCACTGGAGCACAAACCTCCAAAGCAAACAAGCCCCGAACCCATCCCGAGCCATGCCTCAAACTGGAGCCGGACCTCAAGCTATCAAGCACCAAAGCTCCAAGGGACAAGAATGGGTCCAACAGCATTAGAGTAGATCCCATTCCCCTCAGATCCAACACTGATGCTTTGGTTCCAGGACTCATCCTGATCCAATGGGATAGGAACAGAACCAATCAGGAAAACTGTTGGAGTTCAAGACATACCCTCTTCGGCTCCGACACTGATTCTCTCAGGACTTTTGGATCCCAGGGCTCCAAAGCCATGTGATGGATTAAAGAAGGTGATATTACTATATGGGAAGTAGAAGGAGGGTTTCTGGATCCGATGGGAGATGGAGCCGGAAAAACCCACATCTGTATCTGGAGCTCTGAAGAATTTCCTCCTCATTCTATTGACTTCAGCCTCAGAGAGACTTTGAGAACCTGACAGACAAAGTAGTGGATTGTGGCCTAGAGTGTTTCCTTGAGTGGCCTGCAGGAAGGGGGAATGGGGCTGAGGAGACACCAGGTCGATCATGAACTCAGCTGAGCAAGTTCTGAAAGTCTTTGAAGCACACAGGTTGGATCCAAGATTTTTGTATCCAACGGTTAATACACTTATCAGCTCTGAGGGCTTAGGGCCCAAAGTTTTCCTTTTTTGGATCTGAAGAAGTAGGATCTGAAGATCTTTGAATCTTCTGAGGAGGCTCCAAAGTCATAGAGGTAGGAGTCGTCTTTGGAAATTGTGGGGGTGGCCTCTTTTTAGGCTCTGATGGAGCTTTAAATTGTTTGCTGGGGGTTTGAGCCCCTGAGGCGGAAGAAGAGGTAGTAATCCCTTGAGGACCAACTTGTTCATTCTCTCTATGATCAAATGATTGACAAAGGCTTCTGAGAAAGAATCCACGTCCATGCAAGTTGAAGTCAAATGAGATCTGAGGTATTTAAGCTTAGCTGGGGCATTATGGGTAGAGGGAGCAGTTTGAAGAGTTGGAGCCATAAGTCTGAGATATGCAGTCAAATCTGTAACCTATACGTTGAGGAAGAATGAAAAGGAAAACATCAGATATGTATATGTATACTGTGGGCCAATCTGCTGTGGAGACCCCCAACGTCAGCAGCCGAAAGATGAAGTACTTATATATAGTGACTACAAATGCACCACAGAAGATACATGCAAATGGTGGTGTAATGATGCACAAATGAGACCAGATGGAGAAACAAGGTCCTGATGATATGCAAATGTATGGTGAACATAGCATTGATTCATATTTCTATGCTGGAAAAATTGCAAGCCAGTGTGCAGCTGACTATAAAACGTAAAGTACATCACAGACATCAAATGTTAAAGATAGTAAAAGAGCCAAAAGTAGAAGCATCAGTTGTACTTCAGGTATATGTACAATCACTTATTTATTTGACATATGTTAACTGAGTTAGTCCATCTTTTTTCATCGGAGGCCTGGGGAGAAAAGCTCCAAAGTACAAATTATACAATGCAGAAATACACATTTTAAACTTTACAAGTAATAATACGTCCCAATGGAAAAAGTCAGATGAAATCTGGTAACAAAGAAATGCTGATATTGGTAAATAATATGTCACAATTTCACTGACCAGGATGTAATAGATTTGTAGATAGCTACTAGACATTTGGTCTAGGCTGTCCACTGCATGCTCCACTGCACTCTGGTTAAGTGACTCATTCAGTGTGCCACAATGGGCAAATAGACCTAGAGGGAATAACGCCCTTGTCTACAGGAAGCAACATATCACTTACACTGCTTTTCCATTTTTGCTGGAAAAATACAGGTAAATTGCAAAATACGATGTGTCTGAGCATCAGAAAATCACATCATTTTAATGGAATCTGGCATTTCAGGCCAGACTGCTCATTAACTAAAAACAAAAGTTATACACTCACCATAACAATGCATCTGTGTTGCCTGTTTTCATCCTTCCTCAACCATTGGGTTTCATATCTGACCTCAGATTACACTTTCGCTACTTCTCAGACTTTGGATTCATCTCTGAATTCATAATCCCATCCATTCCCCATATTACATCAGACTGAGTTTGCCCCCTCAATTTCTGTATGTAGTAAATAATAAGAAAGGTATGTAGAAACAGACCTGGAAATACCTAGTAATGCTCTAGAAACAGGAATGAAAAATCATCTGAAGCTTAATAAAGAGGGCACACCTCCAGGTCATATCAGGAAGCCATGTATGCATCTTCCACAAATGGAAGGGGGAATGAAGGGAGGAATGTTGAGGAAAGATGAAAAAAGACAGCACAGATGCACTGCTAAGAGTAAATAACTTTTGTATCTGATGTCTTTTTCATCCATTCTTTAACCATTGGTATACAGTCACCAGCTAGTAGAAACCAGGGTGGTCTTCATGGAAGGATATTCAGAACAAAATGCTGCCCTATCCCTAGAAAAAATATCCAACTTGTAATGAGCAATGAAAGTATGGACCCTGGACCGAGTGGCAGCAGCACAAATGTCATCTATAGAATTTCTTGACAAGAAGGTGGAGGAAGTGGAAACTGACTTTGTGGAATCAGCTTGTGGTGGTCTTGATAAAGTCAACTCTTTGTTCTTATAAACATGAGAAATACAGTCAGTGAGCCATCCAGCTAAAATGATCTTAGACACAGAGTGCCTTTAAAAAGGAAATAAACTGATCAGATTTCCTGAATTTTTTTGTTCAATGGAGATAGAATCTAAATTGTCTGTACACATCCAGCAAATAAAGCATACATTCCTCTTTAATATAGATTTTGGAAAGAAAACTGTCAGATTAATGGACTGGTTAAGAGCAAATTATAATGCAGCCTTTGCAAGAAAGGAAGTGTTAGTGTGAATAGAAAATCTGTCTTTATGAAAGATAAGGTAAGGTAGCTGATAAGACAATGCCTGGAGTGCAGATGCTCACCTGGCTGATATAATAGTGACTACAAAAATGGCCTTCCAAAACAAGAATTTCAAATCCATTTTAGCCACGGGTTAAAAGAGAAACAAATTCATGGCCTAAAAAAATACTGTCAAATCCCAAGGAGGAGGAATAAGATTCTTGAAGAGTGGTCCGAGTAGAAATGTACCTTTGAAGAAAGCTTTGGATAGCCTGAAAGAGGCCAGATAAGAAGAATGGTCTTTGCATTTGAGGGTCAGTTGGCTGCAATTTCCCATTTTTACATTGGCAGTGTAATTCACCCCACTATGCAAAATGGAAGCCAGGAAATCTAGAACAGCTGGAATGGATGCTGAGAGCAGATCCAGGTTTCTCTGGCTGCCCCCCCCAAAAAAAACTTTTCCAAACTGTGTGTTCCCCCACTGAAGGGCTGACAGACCACTTGTGAGGCAGTAAAATGCATCTGCTTAGTCTGTCCACTAGAACGTTGGACTTCCACAGAATGCACAAGGCTAATAGAACATGACCAAAAGAGTTCTCCCAGTGCTATACCCTCACTGCGTCTCAACATAAGGGGGTAAGAGCAGGTTCCCCCTGCTTGCTAATGTAACAGACTACTGACATAAATTCTGTTTGTATGGCAATCACCCCTAGAAGGAGGGCATCCTGAAAAGCATCCAATCCTAGGACTGCTCTCTTCTCTATGATATTAATGTGAAGACTGGCCTCTAAGGAAGACCACGTGCCTTGAACTGTCTGTCCCAAATAGTTACCCCATCAACTTGGAAGTGTCAGTGATCACCATGGCCTTGGGCAGGGGTAGGACAAAGGGAAATCCTGAGAAACATCTGGAGTATGAATCCACCAGGTTATATGCTCCTTGCAAATCTTTGCGATTCAAAAGGGAAAATTCATCGGGTGTTGATTCACAGATAACTGCACTGTCAGTGTCCACTGATGTACTCTCATATAAAATCTTGCAGGGATAAAAGGGTTATGGAGGTCAATATGAAAAGCTGCAGAACCAACTGGGCTGGTGGTAAATGAAGGGACAATAAATGCACTGCCTAATGATGTAATGTGGAAAGTCTGGATTGAGGTAGTTTTGCAATTTTGGAAACCGTATCCAGGTGAGCACTGAACATGGGTAAGGGAAAAATTAGATTTGTTATAGTTGACTGTGATGCCCAGATGTAGACACATGCACTGCCACACATCAGAAGATGCCTGGGGGAGCTGTGAGGAGGCAGTTGTTGAGTTAAGGAAACACCTGGAATCCCAGCAATCGCAAGTGAGCTGCAACCACTACCATACATTTGATGAACACCCAGGTGGGTGTGGTGAGACCAAAAGGCAGGGTCAAAAATGAAAATGACTGGCTACAAGCCAGAAATAAAAGTATCTCTTGGACCATATATATGTTTTTATGTGATACTACACATCCTTGAGATCTACCAAACACATCTAATCATTCTTATGCAATTCAAGTCCAATATTGGCCTGAGGTCCTCAGTTTTCTTTGGCACTAAAAGAATCTCAAATAAATTCTGAACCCTTGCTGGCTCGATGGGACCTCTTGGATGACCCTTTTTGTTAGCAGGTTTTCAATTTTTAGGGCTGCATCTTTAATGTGATGGGGCGGCACATTGGGAATCGTCTTTAATATTTTGTGCAGATAATGGAAAAATGGAATATAGTAGCCTCTGGTGATGACTGTCTACATAACAGGAAAATTCCAACTCCAAGAACGTCAATACTTTATTACAGCAAAGCTTTCGGATATGAATCCTTCTTCAGTGCAATATATAATATGTAACATTCTTTCAGTTTTTAAAACAAGAGTAAAATCTTGTGAGCACAGCTAGCTAATCACATCATTTCTACAATAATTCAATTAACATTTTACCTTAGAAATATAGCAGTTCCTTAAAATGTTTCCTTAAAAAGTACTCAGCCATACTTTCAACCCAATTTAAAATATATACTTGAACTATATATTTAAATAATTATATCTAATAAAATATTTATTACAAAAAAAGTTTACATGTTCAAATTATTTGCACATATACAAGAAAAGAATATATACATATGTATATACACACATTTAAAATACAGAGTGCAGTTGCATTTGTCTAGTTGCCAAAACTGGCTTAATACTAACCATGTTATTCAACCCTGGTAATACATCTGTTTTCAGTCTTAAGATCCATGCATATTCTTTATTCTCCAGAAGGTTAACATCACCCCCTCTTACTAGCTTATCAACCATTTCTATCACCCTGAATTTAAAGGTGTGCTTAGTACCTTTCTCCAAAATATGGTTACTTAACACATTATGCTGCATTTGTCTACGTATCTCTGACTGCATTTGTCTACGTATCTCTGACTTATGTTCTAGTATTCTTTCCTTTAGTTTCCCATCCATAGATCTAAGTTGTGCTTGAAGATGGACAGAACAAACTCAGTTTTATGTGAAAAGGGAGTCTGTTCCACAGCATCAGTATCTTCTGTGAACTATACCTGTCCTTCCAAAACCATTCTGTTGATGTTGCAGTAAAGGTTTAGATCCCTAGACTGAGTATTTCTGATGCAGTCTGACTTGCTGATGGGCAGTAAATACATCAGTAATGGGTCAGACGATGCATTGTATGCCAGACACATGCCACCTCTTAGCAGCCTGTAGGATACAGGGCAAAAAGTTTCTTTTTATTGGCTGTTGCAACCACCACACCATGTACCGGGGAAGTCCTGCTTCGGTGAGCATGGTTAGCAACAAGGTATTTATCTGTCTTCCAAGGGATGGGTTCTGTAACATCCGATCCTTCCTAACCTAACAAAAAATGAGGTCTACTATTACATCTGCAAGGGGGACCACTCAGGACATAACGGAGTCTATTCCGAAAGCCTCAAGAAACACTGACACTTCTTGGGAGGAAGCTTTGAAAGACCAACTACCTTTCTGCCTCCAAAGCTCAAGAATCTCTCCAAATAAGACATAATCAAGGGATAATATGGAGGACTCCTCCCCTTCAATGAAGTCTGTGTTGTCTGTTAAGGATTCCTGTGGTAAATCAATGTGCCTACTCTTGCACATATGCTTCTGGGAAACATGATTGAGTACAATGCCCCATTCGGAATGTATCTGACCAGACACCTGTAGCTGCTGGAAAGGCCCCAAAAGTTCCTCACCAAAAGGATAAAGGGTCTCAAAAATATGTCTTATGCTGCCCGACTGAAAGAACTCCAGCTCTATTCAGTCGCATACTGCTTGCTCAGAGATGACCTGTGCCTGACATACAAGGCCATGTCAAACCCAGATTTGATGAACATGCTTCACCTCAAAAAATCTAGATCCCTCAGAACCACAAGGGCGGGAGACTTAAACCTTGACACGGTTATTAATAGAATGTGCTGGAGGGACAGATTCATCACCCAGAGACTCCCTATGCTGTGGAACAAAATCCCGGTACATGTGAGGCAGAGCACCTCGCTGGCCTTGTTCAAGAGGAATCTTGACCAATGGATGGGAGATCGCAGATATACCCCAGGGATTACTTCACTGTCACTGCTTGACAGAGGCACAGCAAAATAATAGTCATAGTTTTCTTCAAACTAAGGGGTGGCGAAAGCCACATAACTATGGGCTAGGCTTATAAATGCCCTTGGGCAGACAGCCTAGTATGAACCTATGAACCTATGAACTTCCACAAGGGGATGATCCGCTGAAGACTCGGAAGTCTGCCGGGAGTCCCGGATGAGGACTGTCGCAATTCTTGCATGTACTGACTGTCCTGATGGGACAAAATGAGCAAACCCAGGACAAACAGTTGTGAAGGGGGACAACCTGAGTGGAGCAAGGATGACCCATCTCTTGAAGTAGATAAAGCTCCCTCTTCTTCATCAAAGGCAGAAGCCAACTGAGAGCCCAAAACACCTGACCATGGCAGCTGAGGGGGTCCCTGTGACCCTCCCTCAAAGAAGAAGTCGGGGCCAAACAATCTAATGCCAAAGCCCTGGGGGAAAGGGACAGCTCCGACAACCTTGAAGTCAAAACAACAATCCTGGATATGCAGCTGAAACTATGACTTTCAGATCCCTCTGGCTCTGAAATTGTCGGTGCTGGTTGAACCAGAGAAGTTGTCACAGTCAACGAATGTCAATCTTTCAGATCCAGCATGTACAAACTCAGGAATCTGTGATCTCCAAAGTAGAGGGGTGGATCAGAGTAGGTGTAAAAAAGGCATGTAGAATGTGCAAAAATCAACACATAGCCAGAATAATGTCCAACTAAATTTGTGTCCTGAAGAATTTTCTCATCATTCTGTCCATATCAGCTTTGGACAAAGTCCTGGTAGACTTGGAGGATGGTGAGGTACTACAGATGGAGGTCTGAACTCCGCAGGGTGTGTCCTGTAAGAAGGGAGAATGCAACCTCAATGGTATCAGGTCAGAGGAAAATCTCAATTGTCTATGGCCAGGAGACTTCACTGAAGAGAATGTGAGAGAGGTGGAGAGATCTGAATGTTTAGAAACTTTTGCAGGTACAGCCAACCCCAGGGCCAAATGAGGACAGTGATTAGGGGAGAGCTTCCTCAACTCACTGGATTTTTCTGACCTTTTCCACCTTTCCCCCCTTAGATTTTTCCACTGGCTTCTTAATGGAGGGGGGAAGCTTCAGACACTGAACATGAAGATGAAGGCAGTAACTCTTACAGCACCAATTTGTTTCTGTGTTGGTTGAATCACGCACAGAGAGCACACTCAATTTCAAGATTCCCAGCTCCAAAACAGTACACACACATGCCAAATGGGCATCGGAGTTAGGGATATTGTACCCACAAGAACACTTCTTAAAGCTGGCAGTTTGGTCTGACATGACAACCCGGTACTAAAAGAGCAACAACCACCTCAAAAGGACAGAAGAAAATTAGAGAACGAGAACTATCACTAATGCCAATACTACTAATCCCTTAGTAGGAAAATAGACAGAAAAGGCTACAAAAGGAGGGAAAGGCATGAGGCCTACAAACTGCAACACACCCACAAACTAGGTGTTGGAAATAATGTACTATCAAAAACTTTTTTTTTTTTTTTTTTAAATAGGGGAGACAAGTCTAGAAGAAAAGGAGAGTGAAGACCCAAAATGAGCTGAATTGTGTCATGTCCACCACATCTAATTTCTGAAAAAAGCAAACGAGACTAAAAGTAATAAGGGGTTTGCAGGGGATTATGGGTAAGGGGAGGAGCTTGAGCTAAGGATACAAAGTCTTATCAGTGGCCAAGGTTGGATCCATAACCTAATCTTTGATCATGTGCTGCTTCTCATATTTACTACTTATAGGTTCATAGGTTCATACTAGGCTATCTGCCCAAGGGCATTTATAAGCCTAGTCCATAGTTATGTGGCTTTCGCCACCCCTTTAGTTTGAATAAAAACTATGCCTATCATTTTTCTGTGCCTCTGTCAAGCAGTGACACTGAAGTAATCCCTGGGGTATATCTTGTTCTCATATTTACTACTTGTAATGTTGTTATTGTTCTCATATTTACTACTTATAATGTTATTGTTCTCATATTTACTACTTATAATGTTGTTACTGTTCTCATATTTACTACTTATAATGTTACTGTTCTCATATTTACTACTTGTAATGTTATTGTTCTCATATTTACTACTTGCAATGTTGTTATTGTTCTCATATTTACTACTTATAATGTTGTTATTGTTCTCATATTTACTACTTATAATGTTATTGTTCTCATATTTACTACTTATAATGTTAATGTTCTCATATTTACTACTTATAATGTTGTTATTGTACTTTATTACATGCATTGTGCACAAAATCTGTTTTAATTTTGTGTGTATATGTGCAGATGGATAGACAGACACACTAGAAAATTATAAATAACCAGAAATTACACTCAACAAGCATGGGTATAATTCCCAGATTGTATCTCATAAAAATATAATTTCAATTTTTTCAAGGACTATTCTCATTAACAATTCATAGTCAACCCCTCCCCCTCCCAGCACTAACTGCCAGACTAATAAATGATCATTTTAGAATAGACTGTGACACTGTACAGACCCTGGTTAACTTTTATTATCCACACACAAAATTTATAAGAAAGCATGACCTTTCCATACCTATGGAGTCCAAGGTATGTATAGCTCTTTATATTCCAGCTACAAAGACCTTTAGGGACCAACTGCCTCCAAAATAATCAACAAATTCTATAATAACAAAAAAGTTCCCCAGTGTAATTCCTTTGCACATGGAGTAGCACATAGTGTTCCTACCACTCCCAGGGCAGAGCTAACATCATACATGCTATCACTGAGATACTGGGTGCCACAGACTGCACACATGTGGCAATAAAGGCTCCACTTGGCCCACTGTCACAAAAATTTGTGAACAGGATGGTCTACCATTTTGTGAACTGCTAGGTAGTGTGCGATGTCAATGGGATAATAATCAATGCGTCTTCACAGCATTCGAGTAGTTCACATGATTTACATAAAGGGCACATATCTCAGCTATATTGTCACTTCAACAGTAACATTTCACAGGGTTATTGGTAAGCACATGCACTATGCCACATGTTAAAGTGTGTTTAAATATAATTAACTCCCCCCATACTCATAGGTTCATAGGTGTTTACTAGGTTAACAACCACAAAGGCCTTTTTAAGCCTAGCCATGCATCCTGAATCTCTGACAAGTTATGATACCCTTGATAAATGTAAGCATGGGCCTGGCAGATGAACCATTTACAGGTTACCTGTGTCCATTACAGACATAAGTGCCAAACCAGGGATGAATTTCCAGTTTCCCATCCAATTGTCCAAGCTGCACTTGAACTGGGTTAGGGAGGAACTCTGCTTCACATGAATGAGGAGCCTGTTCCATAGACGGGGTAGTCTCTGGGATACATACCTATCTCTCCAGCAGGTGCTATTTATATCATAGGCAAGGTTTAAGTCTTTAGAATGGATAATTCTGGTGCTGTTTGTTTTGTGGATATGCAGGAGGTCAGTCAGAGTGGGATCTGACAATGCCCTGTATGCCAGGCATAGATCTCCCCCTCAAAAGTCTGTAGGAGGCAGAATACATGGATAGGGCCTTGAGGAGGTCTGCACAGGACATTTTACTTACACCCTGTATTCTTTTAGTGAGGAACCTCTGTGGATATTCCAATTGTTGGATATGCCCGGTTAGGAACATACCAAAGGGAGCATTGTACTCAATCATAGGTCTGATGAATGCTGAATACAGTGGAACAATGACTTCCTTGGACTTAGATACCACACCTTTGTTTACAAGTTGTGCAACATTGAATTTCCTCACCACTGTAGACACACGATGGTCAAAGGCTAGATTACTATGTGTGTGTGTCCCTTAGTCCCCGAATACTGGGTCAACTCTAAGGGTGTGTGTTGTCAACATGATAGTTACCAGGGTTGGATAACTTCCCAAAATATACTATTATGCATTTCTTGGCATTTAGTTTTAGTCCATGGCTTTGATACCAGTTGTTTGTCTGTTTCAGCCCCTCCTGGAAAACATTTGCATCAGTCTGAGATTCAATGACAGCTTCTAATTTGCAATCATCTTCAAATGTAGTCAGTCAGAGATCACTGACATTGGCCTTGACTTCTGAGAAGTAAATGCCAAAAAGGAGCGGTCCAAGGACTGATCCCTGAGGGACTCCACTTGTGACTGGTCTCTTTGTAGAGGTGGATTCCCCCAATTCTAACTTCCTGGGTCCTGTCTGAGAGCTAGCTGGCTATAGGCATGACCTGACCTTGACAAAATCAAGCTGGGTTGGGTCTAGTGTCTGGAGGTTTACTGTATCTCTGTTGATCATCTCCATGATAATTCTTTCCATGGCTTTACATACAAGACTGGTGAGACTTACGGGTCTGTAGATGGCCCACTTTTTTGCAGAGAGATGACTATTGCCTTTCTCCATTCATGAGGCACGAAGCCTGTTTGGAGGCTACAGTTAAACAGTAATTTCAGGGGTCCTGAAAGATCATGTTTCATGTTATGTAGAAGACATCTTAAGATACTGTCTGATACTCTGATGCAAGTAACATTGGGTACCCGTTATGATGCATCTACAGAACTCTCAGTATGGCCCAACTTCAGTATAATAGTACATATGCATAAATCTGCAGTACTGTAGATTGTATGTCTCAAAGCCCACTTCCACTGTCTTGACGTGTCTGTGGGGACAATCCTGTCTGACCCTGACAGAGCCTGCAGGAAGTTCCTAGTATGTTGCATGTCAAACAATATTGTCAGTGATGAAGACACAGGCTGGGAAGCCCCAAGATAATGACACAGTGAACTTACACAACCACAACCACACACACACACACACACACACACACACACACACACACACACACACACATTTGGAAAAGTCATCAGCACCACTGTCCAATAAGAATGTGGAAGAAATGAGAATATGACAAGAAGATCAGGGAAAGTAGTAGTAATTATTTAAGGTGGTTGACAAAGGTAAGTATTGCAGAAAATGGGGAATCTCACAGAACAAGAAGAGCAGCAACTGCACAGTACTAAAGAGAAAATAAGGGAGGATCTGGATAATGTATATGAGTTTAACAACAATGTAAGGCAACAAAAAGAGCCATAGCTAAGCTGAGTGATTCCATGACAAGAAAAATAAAGTATACAAGTATTAGAAACATTTTGGAAGTGTTATGCAAATCTCCATAAAGCATAAGAATAGGGAAACCAAGAAAAGGAACAAACAGAAATAATTATGAAAGACTTAATTATGTCAAGGTTAGAAAAAGCTGAGGCTCAACAAGTAATAGCTACGATAGGCAGACATGCGGTAAAAATAGTGATGCATAATCAATCGACAAGGAAGTCTCTCAGAACACATGGTACTCCTGAGATAATGTGTAAGGTAGGAGGAGTAGAAAGTGATAAAGATCTGGAAGGTTTTGTAGTTTAAGGGAGGTACTGGCACCTTGCATGAAAGTGTGGTAAGTGTGTCACTCAAAGAAGGAAAAAAATAAGAATTTATGTACTCACCATAACGTTCCATGTTTGTTGTCTATCTCACCTTCATTCATTGCTGGTCTCGGTTCCGACTTGGCCTATACAAAAGCTTGAGAGCTTCCACCGGCTCAAGGCTATACCCTATCCCATCATGCTCCGGGAAGAATATCCAGATCTTGTTTGCAAATACTATAACTAATAGTATTGACATATAACTATGTCCCAATAAAAAAGAACTAAGCAAGGGATTCAGAAAAACAAAGCCCAATTAGTAACTAACCTCTCGATCCTCCAGGAGCGAAGGCTGGGGGAAGGAGGGCGGGACGCAGGAATGAAGGCGAGATGGATAACAAACATGGAATGTTATGGTGAGTAAAATAACTTCTGAATGCTATGTTGTCCTACCTCACCTTCATTCATTGCTGGTTGCAACAGTGTCCCTAGCACCTTCTTTCTTGGGTGGCTCAAGGGAAAATACTCTTCAAAACAGTGGAACCAAAAGGAGGCCCTGTTCCTGGAGGCCAAATCAACTTTGTAATAAGTAATAAAGATATGAGGCCTTACCCATGTTGCTGCAACACAAATTGAATCCAAGGGTAACCTTGCCTGAAAGGCAGACGTGGTTGCTATCCCCCTTGTGGAATGGCCTTTGATCTTCCCTGGAAGTTCTTTATGCTGAGATGTATATGTGAAGGTTATATAATCAGTAAGGTTATATAATCAGTAAGCCACTTGGAAAGCATGACCCTAGATATTGGGGCGCCCTTCTTTTTATCTGAAAAGGATACAAACAGTTGATCTGATTTCCTGAATTCCATTGTTCTGTGTAGGTAGAAACCTAATTGTTTGTGTAATATCCAGCTGGTGTAGTCAGTACTCTGCCTTGTCACCAGATTTTGGGAAAAAAACAGGCAAGTCAATGGACTAATTCAAATTTGCTTCAGAACATACCTTAGGGAGAAAAAAGAAGTTATGTACCTACCATAATGTTCCATGTGTGTGTCCATCTCGCCTTCATTCTTTACTGATGGGTTTGGAACCGATCCTCTGTTCCGAATCGGCCGTTTATACAAGCTCGAGGTCTTCAACTAGCTTGTGGCTTATTCCCTATCCCATGATGCTCTAGTGCCTTCCCCAGATCTTGTTTGCCTGTGTACTAAACACACACACACACACACACACACACACACACACACACACACACACACACACACAATTCCCTACTATTTAGAAGACCAAACTAGGGTCAAAGTCAACAGATGCCAATCAGACACCTCTTGATCCACTAGAAGCCACAGGCTGGGGGTTGGAGGGTGGGACATACGAATGAAGGCAAGATGGACAACTCACATGGAATGTTATGGTAGGTACATAACTACTTTATGTGAAGGTGTCCTATCTTGCCTTCATTTTTTACTGATGGGACACCATCCCTAGCACCATCTTCTTGGGTGGCTCACGGGAGTAGTCTTCAGAACAGTGGGCTTGAAGGAGGCCCTGTCCCAGGAGGCCAAATTTACTTTGTAATGAGTGATAAAGGTATAAGGCGTTGCCCAAGTTGCCGCTATACAAATAGTATCTATTGGAAACTTGGCATGAAATGCAGAGGAGGTGGAAACCGCCCTAGTAGAGTGAGCCTTTATTTTGCTTGGCAGATGTTTCTTCACTGAATTGTAAGTGAATGAAATGCAGTCTGATAGCCACCTAGATAAGATGGTTTTTGCTACTGATGCACCTTTCTTGGCATCTGAAAATGAAACAAATAGTTCACCAGACTTTGTAAATCCCTTTGTTCTGTGCAAATAGTAATGTAATTGTCTACGAACATCAAGTTGGTTTAGCATATATTCTGCCTTACTGCCATATTTAGGGAACAAAACTGGTAAGTCTATGGCTTGATTTAGGTTGGACTCTGAACATATCTTCGGTAGGAAAGACAGGTTTGTACGTAATATTACCCTGTCACTGTGGAACAAAAGGTAAGGGGGTTTGATTGATAATGCTTGTAGTTTCGACACCCTCTTAGCCGAGGTGATGGCAACCAAAAAGATAGTCTTCCATGTCAAACACTTCAATTCGCATGATGATGCAGGTTCAAAGTGGGTAGAATTATCCTAGATAGAACAAAATTTAGATTCCATGGTGGTAGTGGGGGCTTAATAGGTAGTCTCAGATGATTAGTGCCTCTCAGAAAGGCTTTAGATAGTCTGCGGGACATAATGTTTGGTCCATCATTTCCAAGGTGAAAATTTGAAATTACTGCCAACTGAACTTGGATAGTAGCTACAGCTGCATCCTCATTAAAACGTTTTGTCAAGAACTCCAGAATAGAAGGCATAGATGCTGAATAAGTGTCAATATGATTCTCTAATGTCCAAACTGAAAATCTTTTCCATTTGCTAAGCTATTAACCTTCTCATTGATGTCTTGTGAGAAGAAATTAAAATGTGTCGTACAGCGGATGAAAGATTTTGTAGCGTGGCTATATTTGGAGTCAGAGCAGCCGAGCTGTCAACTTGAGGGTCTGAAGTGATAGGTGAGGAATTCCCAATGAATGAATCAGGAGATCCGGCAATGGGTCCAGAATCCAAGATTCATCCTGAAGATGAGGCCGCAAAAAGAGGAACCACATTTGGTGAGGCCAGTAAGGGGCTATTGGCATCAAGGTCCTTCCCAATGTGTTGGCTTTTTGAAGAACCTTGGGTATCAAGGGAAATGGGTAAAAGCATAGAGAAGACCCGGGGGCCAATAGTGCACTAGTGCATCCCTTGGTGATTTCCCCAGTGGGGGAATTAGGGCAAAGTAGCTGCTGCATTTTGTGTTCGTGGATGTGGCAAAGAGATTGCAGGAAGGCTGGCCCCATTTTAGGAAAATCATTTCTGCTACTTCTTGCTTGAGGGACCACTTATGGAGCATCAATATTTCTCTGCTGAGTTTGTCCGCTATCATGCTGGATTTCCCTGGGATGTGCACTGCTATCAGAAAGCATTGGGAGGACATTGCCCACTGCCATACTCTTAGTGCCTCTCGACAAATGGGATAAGATTTGGTTCCTCCCTGTTTATTTATATACCATATAACAGGAATGTTTGTCTGTCTGGATTGCAATTGTTAATGGAAGAGAGTCTTGAAATGCATGCAGCGCTAGAAGCACCGCTCTCATCTCTAGGACACTGATATGTAAATGGGGCTTGTGATTCTGCCATGTGCCTTGGAGTGTTCTTCCCTAATAATACCCCCCCCCAACTGAGAAGCATCGGTAGTCACCGTGGCTAGTGGAACTGGGAGAACATAAGGTCGGCCTAATGTCACTTGGTCTGAGTGAAGCCACCAATTTAGGTCTTTCTTGCAAGATTCCATCAGTATTATTTGGTGAGACATAGGGAGTTTCTGCATGGACCACTGTGTAAAAAGAAGCCATTGTAGAATTCTCATATGCATTTGAGCTAGAGAAATTACACTGATTGCTGCTGCCATTGTGCCCGGTACTTTCAAAACTTCATTTGCTTGAGTTTTTGTTTTGCACAGGAGATCTAACACTTGTGGTCGAAGGGCCTGTATCCTTTCTATTGGAAGCTTTATCATCATTGTAGTAGTGTGTAAATCTGAGCCTATAAAAACAATATGTTGAGATGGCAATAAGGCAGATTTTTCATAGTTCATAGTAATCCCTAAATGGACAAAGAGCTGTAAGGTGGTGTCTCTTGCTTGTATTAGTAGAAGCTTGGTGGTGGTGGTTAGGAGCCAATCGTCTAGGTATGGAAACACTCAGAATCATGAATGCCTCTGGTGAGCCGTGACCACTGCCACACATTTGAACACTCTGGGGGCTGTAGTGAGGCTAAATGACAGATCGAAACTGGTAGTGACTGGCTCCCAGCCAAAAGCGCAAATAACTCCTGGATGGCCTGTCCATTTTTGTTTGGTAGCACACATCCTGGAAGTCTATAGAGCAAATCCAATTGCCTTTTCCCAGGAAAGGAAGCATTAACTGCAGTGTGATCATCTGGAACTTTGTCTTTTTTACTGATATGTTCAGTCGGCTGAGATCTAAAATCGGTCTCCTGTTTTCTTTGGAACCAAAAAGAACCTTGAGTAAGTCCTGGATCCTATTTGGTCTGCAGGGACTGACTGGATCACTCTTTTTCTAGCAACTTCTGAATTTCTATGCTTGCTTGATCCCTGTGACTGGGTGGAACATCCAGGATCCTTTTGCTTTGTGGGGGTGGCATGGAAAAGGGTATTGAGTAGCCTCAGGATATGATACTTTGTACCCATTTGTCTTTTTTTGTTTTTAGCCAGGTATCTGGGTACAAACATAAGCGACCCCTGACTGACTCCAGAGTCAGACAGGCGGGCCTCCTTTCAGGATTGCTGAGAGGGTTTACCAAAGAAGAATTCTCAGCTGCCCTGATTCTGCGCACCCCCTCTGCTGCATGGCTAGCATATTCCACTATTACCTCATCCTCAGCCCCTGGAGGAAGGTCCACCACATGTGTCTTGAAAAGCTCTCTGGGATTTCTGAAACCACATCTCCCCCCCCCCCTTTTGACCCTTGGGATAGGGTCTAAAAGGGGTGGAAAAACAGACTCTGATGGCAGAAAGAGTTTTTCCTTCCTGTTCACACCTGGTTAGTGTCTCTTTGACGTTAGGCCCGAATAGAGATGAGCCATTGGAAGGGGTGTTAATAAAGGGTGACAAAGTGTTCCGCAAAATTACACAAGCGCATCCAGGAATGTCTCCTAAGGGCAATTCCTGAACCCACTGACCTACTTGCCCCATCGGCTGCATAAGAAACTAGCCTCATGGATGAGTTCACTATGGAATTAAGGGTGGAGAGCTGGGATGATACCTTACCTGCTCTCCCCTCAGCTACTGAACCCTGAAGAGCATCCCCAAGCTCCTTAAGGAGATGTCTCTGTAATCTAGTGAAGTGAGTTAGGTAGTTCAGAGACCTGAAAGTAAACATCACATGAAGAAAACATGCACTTCCATATCTGTACATTGTGCATTAATCTTTGTTCAGAGGATGAACAGAAGTGGAGGTTCCGAACAACTCCTTCTTGGTGGCTGTAGCTACCACCATAGCATCTACCGGGACACCATTTGTCAAAAAAGTTTTATCTTTAGGGGAAGTGGTAAACCTATTTGGCCTCTTAGGGATGGGCTTCACTAATCAGAAGAGTTGATGGGCTGCCAGGATCTCTAGGATGTCAGCAAAGGAGACATCCTCAGAGGTTGACCATGGAGACCCTTCTGAATCATTGAGGTTTGTGTCTGATGTGATTGACACCTGTGGGGAGTCCAAATGCTTCCTCTTGCATGCTCTCGTCCAGGGGACTTCTTCAGAAGGGTATTCTGGAGAGGTTTCAGAAAAGCAGGGTTCGTCCACTGGGGCATCCCAAGGCTCTGGGTCTCTACGCAGAATCGGTTGTGCAGAGATGGACACTGGTGCCCTATGGGGTGGAATGGTTGGACCCAAATGTGGGGCTGCCCCTGAGGACAGTTCTCTCCTCATAGCTTTGAAAGCCCCTCACCCATGATCTGAGGAAAGCCTCGGTTCTGAAGAAACAGAAGATTCCCCCAGTACTACAGGGGCAGGCTACGAAGCAGAGGTAGGAGTCACACACTGAGGCCCCAAGAGGAAGGATTGGATCTGAAAAAATCTCTGCTCGACTCTCCTCCCTGGATCCCACCAGTGAATTTCGACTCCTAGACCCCTTGGATGACACCGAGGTAGTCAGAGCAGTCGGGGCCGAAGATCCTGGAGCAGGTCTCAGTTCTAACAGTTCCATCACAATCGGCACCGCACATTCCAGCTCCAATCCCAAAGCTCAGGTTGGAGGAGGATCAAAGTAGAAGGGATAGGTCTGGTCGGTTCCAAGGCCCTCTGGGTCAGCTCCGACAAAGGTTTTGCCAGCTCCGGTGTCCTCAATAGTCTCTGCACCACGCGATCCACATTAAAATCAGAGAGGCTTCTAGAGGATCAAGATGAAAGAGCAGGGGATGCTGTAACTTGCAATACTGGAGACCTCAATGTAGAAGATACTGGCTCCAATCAGGGGACCGGCTTCTAACTTGCAAAACCAATGGCTCAGATACCAGTGGAGCCAAGGGAGACAGTTCCTCAGAACCAATAATTTTGGAAACTGTCAGAGATATCCTTAGTTCTTTCTTTAATGGCTCTGATCCTTCTGAGGTAGAAGAGGATGACCACTTTGGACTTTTGGTCTTGCCAGATGTAGGAGAAGTTGACTTTTTATGGGAACCTTGACCCTGTTTCTAGGTCTTCTGTAAAGGAAGATTTAACCAGTCCTCTTAAGATCAATTTATTTTTCCTCTCATGAAGTACTCTGGAGCTGAAGGAGTGGCATACAGCACATGACTCCTGTTAATGGACTGCTCCTAGGTAGTAAACGCAGTCTGTGTGTCCATCTGTGATTGACATCTTCTGGATACATTTAGGACACTTTTTGAAACCAGAAGGTTTACCTTCTTTAGCGCTGGACATGATAATAACGGACTAGACAACAATATAGTCCTTTCAGTACAGTCCCTGCAGCTTCCTAATTTAAACGAGTTGGAAGTAACAATGCAAAATTATCCACATTTAAGCCCGAAAAAGAGGTACACAACAATCTCAGTCCCATATTTTAATAATAATAAAACCCTTTTTTTTGGCAACACAGAAGAAGAAAAGCCCTCTAACTTAAACAGGCTCCGTTTTAATAAAAAAGTCGAGCAACAGCATTTTTAAACGAATGTCGAACGGCCGAAATATCGAAAGTGCCATTCAAATAACTTGGTTTTGTGGGGGGCTGCAAACCCCACACCCCCGCTAATTACATATACTAACTCTGAGACCGCACTACAGTGAAGAAAGGGCAAAATTCCCGATCTTCACTGCACCCCAATCCCACAAACCAGAACTCGATGAACGGCACTTTCGATATTTCGGTCGTTTGACATTCGTTCCGTTCGATATTATAATACAGACCCTTTTAAACTACTAAGAACCACACATGAGAAAGAAAAAAAGCCTCAACTTAAACGGGCTTTGGTGCTACAATAAAAGGTAACTTGTACAACAAACAGCACACATCTAAATCACAAAACAATTGTGACTATTTAACAGAAATGACAGTCACTCTGCAAGCACACAGAGCAAGGCGATTTTTAAAGTAGGTTTTTTAACAAGTTCTATCAACTTTCAATGCAAAATGAAGTAATACTACTTGACTAACAGGATAGGGGGAATGTTGTAGGCCTGGATAGAAAAATGGCCAGAAAAGAAATATCAAAAATCAGTGACTGGCATTACAAACTAAGTATGCAGTCTAAGAAGTCTCACACCACACACTACTAATATAAGCCACTTAGTTTTGAAGATAGCACAAAATAGCAGAAGAAAAAAATGTATTCAACTTACTCAGAGCTAGAAGAATCACCCGATCTGTTTCAATGGCAAACAAAATCTGGGGAAGGCACTAGAACATCATGGGATAGGGAATAAGCCACGAACTAGTTGAAGACTTCGAGCTTGTACAAATGACTGAGTCAGAACCGAGGGTCTGTTGCGAACCCATCAGTAAAGAATGAAGACAAGATAAGACAACTTCACATTGAAGGGTTAGTTCTCAGGGATACTCTATCTTTGTGGAAAATCAAGTAAGGAGGATGTATTGACAAAGCCTGGAGTTCCGATACCC
This sequence comes from Protopterus annectens, assembly GCF_019279795.1. Lineage (NCBI taxonomy): Eukaryota > Metazoa > Chordata > Ceratodontiformes > Protopteridae > Protopterus > Protopterus annectens. The sequence continues at coordinate 1,082,256,608 of NC_056748.1, forward strand.
ATCTACCAGACATAATGGTCATCAAGAATGTGGTTTTGCATGTTAGTAATTTTAGTTGACAAGATGAAGCAGGTTCAAAGGGAGGAAGGATCAAGGTGGACAGCACAAAGTTAAGGTCCCACGGGGCTGATGGTTCTTTCACTGGGGGTCTTAGTAAAAAGGTACCTTTCAAAAAAGCTTTGTAAAGCCTGTGGGACATGATTTTTAATCCCATTTCTCTGATATGATAGTTTGATATAGCAGCTAATTGAACTCGAATGGTAGCCGCTGCTACCCCTTCATCGAAAAGTTTTGCAAGGAAGTCTAATACAGTTGTTACTGGGGCAGTGAAAGGGTCAATGTGATTATTTAGTGCCCAATGGGAGAACTTTTTCCATTTACTAGCATACAGTTTTATGGCTGAAGCCTTATGGGATGAAATTAAACTATGTTTCACTGCAGGGGAAATATCAGGAAGCCTGGCTAGGAGTGGAAGTGGAGCAGCCAAGCTGTCAGTTTGAGGGTTTGAAATGACGGATGGAGTATCCCTGATGGATGAGTCAGGCGGTCTGGAACTGGATCCAGAGTCCACGGCTCCTCCTAGAGATGGGGCCATAGTAAAGGGAACCAAATCTTATGAAGACAGAATGGGGCAATGAGTATCAAACTGCTCCACAACGTGCTGGCTTTCTGAAGGACTTTGGGAATCAAGGGAAAATGAGGAAAAGCATACAGAAGGCCTGGGGGCCAGTCGTGAACAGGGTCATCCCTCTGTGACTCCCCCAATACAAGCCTAGTCGTAACAATTCCCAGGCTATTTCTTCCCAGAGTATTTACTTCCCTGGACCCCTGTCTAGCAGGGCGACTGACGTGATCCCCGGGGTGAATTTCCTATCTCCCATCCAATCATCAAGGTTCCTTTTGAAGAGGGCCAAAGAGGTGCTCTGCTTGACATGTATGGGCAGTCTATTCCAGAATCTAGGGAGTCTCTGGGTCAGGTACCTATCTCTCCAGCATGTTTTGTTCATTGTGATGACAAGGTTTAGATCCCTGGAGCGTGTGGCTCTGAGTGATTGGGATTTCTTTAAGTGGAGCATGTCCAACAGCTCTGGGTTTGACATGGCCTTGTATGTTAAGCGGAGATCACCTCTGAGTAGACGATATGCAACAGAGCATAGGTGGATTTTTTAGGCGTTCAGCATAGGGCATCTGCTTTAGGCCTGTGATTTTTTTAGTGAGGTATTTCTGTGGCCTTTCCAGTTGTTGCAGATGTCTTGAGAGGTACATACGAAACAGGGTGTTGTATTCTGTAATGAGTCTAATGAGGGATGAGTACAGTGAGACGATGACCTCCTTTTTTCTGGATGAAAAGCCCTTAGTGATAAAGTGTGCCACAGAGAAGGATTTCCTGACTGTTGTGGCAATGTGGTTATTGAAGGTGAGACCACTGTCCACCTGTGTCCCTAAGTCTCTCATCACACTTTCGGTGGTTAGTGTACTGCCACCTATGTGGTAATTTATGGGTACATTTTTTTTTCCCAAAGGGGATAACTATACATTTCTTGGCAATGAGCTTGAGCCCATGGCTCTGGCACCAAGCATCTGTTTCTGTAAGGCCCATTTGTAGAATATCCACATAAATTGGGGATTCAATAATGGCTCCCAGTTTTGCAGTCATCTGCGAACTTTGTTAGCCAGAGTCCCTTAGTGTTGGGCCTGTACTTCAGAGAAGTAGATGCCAAACAAGAGCGGTCCCAGAACTGAACCCTGAGGTACACCACTTGTCACTTGTCTGGAGCTGGATTTGGTGTCGGCTACTTTTACAGTGTGGGGTTCTGTCAGTAAGCCAGTTGGCAACCCATCGAGTGACATAGGAATTAATGTTCAGGTTAGTAAGTTTATCTATGATTCCAGAGTGGGGGATGGTGTTGAAGGCCTTAGCGAGATCCAGATAGGCTATGTGGACCACCTTACCCTTGTCCACGGCTTTGGAGACTGACTTGAAGAAGTCAATCAGGTTCAGGAGACAAGATCTGCCCTTCATGAACCCAAACTGCGTAGGGTCCAGTGTTTGAAGGTTGCCAATGTCTAAGTTCCATGATAATACATTCCATGGCTTTGCAGATCAGGCTCATCAGACTGATGGGGCAATAGTTCCCGGGATCCAAGGTGGATCCCCCCCTTGGGAATGGGATAACTGTAACTGTGCACCACTCAGTGGGAACAAAGCCTGAGGTGAGGTTATGATTAAGCATGACCCTTAGGTGAGATGCCAGTTCATTTTGTAGTTCATGTAGTACATAGCCTGGGATGTCATCTGGTCCCATGGATGCTGTATTCTTAGCTTTGGAGAGTGCATTTTTTACCTGTGTGGCCGTTATTACCAGAATTTGGCAATCTTTTGGCATTGAGATGGGCCCTTTAGGGGGTGGGGGGGTGAAGTTTGCACTGAATCAATCTGCCAGGATACTGGCAATATCCTTGGGATATTTAATGCCATTCTGTTGTAGCTCAGAGCAGATCTGAGCATTGCCATGTAGATTCTTGACATAGCTATAGAATGCCTTGTGGTTGTCTTTGGAATCTCTGGCAATTTTATTTTCATAACTAGCTTTGGAGGATTTTATCAGGGATCTCAGCTTCTTACTGAGGCTGGTAAGGGAGTTAACTTCTTACTGAGGCTGGTAACTAGCTGTTACATTTGGCATTCATGGATGTGGCAAAAAGGTCGCAGCAAAGCTGGCCCCATTTGCTGAAAATCTGCTCCGCAACTTCCTGTTTTAGGGACCACTCTTGAGGCATTTAGAATAGCTCTGCTGAGTTTGTCTGCTATCATATTGGATTTTCCGGGATGTGCGTTGCTATCAGAAAGCGTTGGGAAGAAACTGCCCACTGCCATACTCTTTGGGCCTCTCGATATAGGGGATAAGACTTGGTTCCTCCTTGTTTGTTTATATACCACACCACTGACATGTTGTCTGTCTGGATTGCAATTGTTCCTGGTGGAAGGGAGTTTTGGAATGCCTGCAATGCCATAAACACTGCTCTCACCTCTACGGGCATTGATATGCAAGTGGTTCTCATATTCCTGCCAAATGCCTTGGACAGTCTTCCTCAGATAATGATCCTCCAACCCATCTGGGAAGTGTCCATGGTCACTGTAGCTGATGGTTGTAGGGAAAAAGGAATGGTCTGCCTAAATCCACCAGAGTAGAGTGAAGCCACCAGTGCAGATCTTTCTTACAGGAGTCCTTTATTATAATCTTGAGAGACATAGGCAGCTCCTGCATGGACCATTTGGTGAAAAGTAGCCACTGTAGAATTCTCATGTGTAGACGAGTCAAACATACCAAGGTTAATGCTGCCATGGTACGTAAAACTTTCAAAACAAACTTGGCTTGTAATTTTTTTTCTTCGTTAAGTGGTTTGTGACTTGCTGACGTAAGGTTTGAATCCTCTCGGGAGGAAGTTTGGCTAACATTTGTCTACTTTTTAAGTCTGCCCCTATGAAGACAATATGCTGTGATGGCAACAAGGCAGATTTTTCGAAGTTTGTCGCAATGCCTAGCTGAGAAGAAAGATGAATGGTGGTGTCTCTCACTGTTGTTAGTAGATTCTCGGTGGTGGTGGTTAGAAGCCAGTCATCTAAGTACAGAAACACACAGAATCCTAGATGCTTCAAGTGAGCTGTGACTACTGCCATGCATTTGGCGAACAGTCTGGGGGGCTATAGTGAGACCAAAGGGGAGAGCTCAAAAAAGGTATTGACTGGTTCCCAGCCAAAAGCGTAAATGACTCCTGGATCGCCTGTCTATTTTTATGTGGTAGTACACATCATGGAGATCTATCAAGCACATTCAATTGCCTTTCCCCAGAAAGGGGAGTATTGACTGCAGTGTCACCATCCGGAACTCTGACTTCTTAACAGATTTATTTAATCTGCTGAGATCAGAATGGGCCTCCAGTCCCCTGTCTTTTTTGGAACTAAAAAGATCCACAAGTTCCAGATCCAATTTGGTCTGCAGGGACATCTTGGATGACTCTTTTCTCTAGCAACCTTTGAACTTCTAGGGTTGCATGGTCTCTTTGACTGGGTGGAACTGTCTGGGACTGATTTTTTTCTAAAGGGGGAAAGGAAAAGGGTATATAGTAACTTCTGGATTTTATCACTTGTACCCACTTGTCTCTTATTTTTAACCAGGCATTTGGGTACGACGACACGCAACCTCCGACTGCCTTCAGAGGTGGCAGATGGGCCACCTTTCAGGAATGCTGAAAGGGGCTACCAAGGAAGGAATCCCCGTCACCCTGGTTTTGTGGACCCCTATTGCTATGTGATCAGTGTCTTCCATTGTTACTTCCCCCTCTGCCCTGGGGGAAGAATCACCATGTGCATCCGGGAAGGCTCTCTGGGACTTATGAACCACATCCCCCCCCCCCTCCTTTTGGCCTTTGGGATAAGGCCTAGTAGGGAGGGCGAAATGGACTTCAATGTCAGAAAGAGTCTTTCCCTCTTGTTCACACCTGTTCATAGTGTCTTTTCACTTTTGACCCGAACAAGGATGAGCTGTCAAAAGGGGCATTAATAAAAGAAGACTTGAAGGGTTCTGTGAAGTCACATAAGTACATCCAGGAATACCTCCTTAAGGAAATTCCTGTACCCGCAGCCCTGCTCGCTCCATTGGTCGCATACGAAATAAGTCACATGGAGGAGTTTACCACAGAGTTTAAGGTGGAGAGCTGAGAGGACACCTTATCCAAAACCCCCGCAGCTGCAGAACCTTGGAGAGCATCTCCTAGCTGTTTCAGGAGATCCCTCTGAAGCCTAGTGAAATGGCTCAGGTTGTTCAGTGACCTAAGGGCAAAGGAAGCTGATGAAAACATATGCTTTCCTGTCCATCGTTCGAGACTCTTTATTCGGTGGATGGATAGATGAGGAAATCTCAGACAACTCCTTTTTGGTGGCTGCTACCATCACCATAGCACCTACAGGGACACCTTTTGTGAGAAACTCCCTATCTGGGGGTGCAGTAATGAATTTATTTGGCCCCTTAGGAACAGGTTCCACTTAATCCCGAGAGCCCCACCCCTTCTGACTATGTTCATTAGCTGGTCAAAAGACGGAGATACCCAAGAGGTGGAAGGGTGAGACCAGAAAACCCCCAGGTACACAGACTCATACTCAGAAGAGTTGATGGGCTTCCAGCCACCTCTCTGTTTGAGGATCTCTAGGATGTCTGCAAAGGAGAGAACCTCAGAGGGTGACCACGGGGACCCTTCTGACTAATCGAGGTCCATGTCTGATGTGAGAGACACCTCAGGGGCGTCTAAATGCTTCCTCTTGCATAATCTCTTCCGACGGACCTCCTCTGAGGGGTTCTCCAGTGATGTTTGAGAAGCGACTGCTTCACTCAATGGGGCGTTCTGGGGCTTTGGGTCTCCACGCTTGGGTGGAAGCGATGGTACTGAGATGTTCACTGGCACCTTTGGGGGAACAGTACTAGGACTTGAGAGCACAGCAATCAGGGGTGACAGCACACTCATAACCTCGAAAGCCCCCCATCCTTGATCCAAGGAGGCATCTGGCACTGAGGAACCAAACCCCCCCCCGAACCAAGGCAGTGGGCTCCGAGGCCGATGTAGGCACTGAGCTCACCTGCGCCGAAAGCACCGAGAGGTAGACTCGGGTCAGACAACTGTCTGGCCTGAATCTCCTCCCTGGACCTGATGGGAAATTGTTGGCTCCTAGATCCCTTGACTTCCGATGGAGCCAAGGAGGTCAGAGCAGTAGTAGTTAGGCCCAACAATCCTGGAGTAGGTCTCGGTACTGACAGTTCTGCTACAATCGGATCCAAGCACTCCAGCTCTGAAACCCCAGAACAGGTCAGAGGAGGAATCGACGAAGGGGAAGAGATGTTGGTCAGCTCTGAATCCCTCTGGGTCGAAGTCGACAGTATCTTGGCCAGTGCCGGCATCCATAAAAGCCTCTTCACCACTGACTCCACATCATCATCATCCAAAAGGTTTCTGGGGAATCGAGAGGATAGAGTCAGAGACCTCACAGGCTGTAACAGCGGGGATCTCAAGACTGGGGGGAGAGGTTCCAATACTGGGGAATAGCTCCAAAACTGAAATTCGGTTCAGAGACTACAATTGGAATTGAAGAGGTAGATTTCTCGGGTCCGAAAGCCTTTGTGTCCGAAGATGAGTCCTTGGCCTATTTTTTTGCTGCCTTCAGTGTTGAAGCAGCAGATGTCCTCTTACTGGACTTTTCCGATCTGGAGGACAGATTTCTCAGAAGTTTAAGGTACGCGGATTCTCTTCCAAAGCCTCAGAAAAGGGGTATTTTAACAAACTTCTGACTATGAGCTTGTTCCTTCTTCTCATCAATACCCTACAACTAAAGGCATGACAGAAGGAACAAGACTCCTAAAGATGGACAGCACCCAAACAATACATGCAGCTGGTGTGCCCATCACTTACTGACATTTTTTGACTACACTTGCAAATTTTTTTAAACCCAAAGGTTTAGTTTCTTTAGCATCCTTAGACATCTCTACTAATATAACACACCAGAGAAAACAACCACAAGAAAAAACACCTTTTTTATAGAAATAGTTAACAGAAAAAACAACCTTTTAACACTAAAATAGAAAAAGATATATAACAGTATTATCCTAATACAGAACGAGGTAAGGGAAAGGAAGCCCTCGAAGTTAAATGGGCTGAAGGAGCCGTCTAACTTAAACAGGCCCAAGAGTGCCCTCTAACTCAAATGGACAAGAAAAAGGGAAACTATTTCAAACTCTAATTTAAATGAGTTTGGCAGGATAAAGGATAGAAAAAAACGGTCAAACAGGTCTAGCGGTAGACAACGGCCACCAGAAAAACAAACAATAGCAACCGACAAACACTGGAAGGCACAAGATACCACTCCTAACAGCTAAAAATGTTAACTATAGTAACTATTTAAACTATTTTTTGATCAATTTAACAAAAAATATAGAAAAAAAGGTTTCCACTTAGCCAAGAGCCTGGTGGGGCACCCGATCTTGTTTAGCAGCAAATGAGATCTGGTTATTCTTCCCGGAGCATGATGGGATAGGGTATAGCCTCGAGCTGCTGGAAGCTCTCAAACTTTTGTATAGGCTGAGTCGGAACTGATTCTCGGTTCTGAACCCAACCAACAATGAATGAAGGCGAGATAGGGCAACATAACATCTTGAGATTCTGTTTCATATAGACAAATTTAAATTTAAAACCATGACTGTAAAGTATTAATGTTTATACTAACTAAGAACATGGGAAAGGTATTGACAAACTGAGAGATATGGAGCAATGCAGCTTTGTGGAGGGAAAGCAAACATTTACATAATCATTAGAACAATGTGGAACCAGAGGGAATATAAGAAATTAGCACTGCTGTTAGTGGATCTAGATGCTGAAAAAGCATTCAGTAGAGTGTGATAAGATTTTGACAGTATGGAAATGTTAGCATTTGCATTCTCTGACAGAATAAGGAGGGACTCTGAAAAGCTGGTTTGAAAAGAAGAACCCGACATACTTTATATTTAGAGCCACTGCAAAGAAAATAATGAATTCACAAATTCAGTGATATAACTGTATAGTACTCAAGAAAAGCTGCCTTTATTAGGAGATATTTTTCTACTTGATAAATTTAGAAAAAGGGACATTATGATCTTGTGGGCCATGTTCGGACTGTTTCAAGTCTTACCTTAATTTATTTTGTGTCTCGGAAAAACAAAGGCTATATCAGCAAACTACATATCCACATGTAAATTGGTTCAGGAACATTCTTACTTATGGAGACATAAGAAGAGTATTTAATCACATGGGTTAAAAAGAATTCTGTTAAGGTAGATAAAGATATTTGGGATGAAACTAGCAAAAGCTAATACAGAAATTGAGAATCTCGAAACTCTGACTATGAAAATATGGATAGAAAAATGCAATTAGTGAAAATGTCTCTCAAGTCTTATGTACACGTCAGGCATATATTTATCAACCAGAGAAGAAACTGTGGATGATAATGAAGACTTGAAGGGAAGAGGGCAGAGTTAAGTGGTTTCAGCTGATTCTCCTCAAGGAACAAGGTGGCTCATGGATTCATAATTTGAAAGGTTACTTTTGAGCTGCACAGTTAAGGCACATAACTCAAGCAGACTGCTATAAATCAAAGTGGAAAAAGATGGTGAAGTAGAGGGGAACCCAAGAAAGGACACTGGATGCAAGTCCTTAAGAAAAATAACAATCACGCAAAATACTATATTCATAAAATAACAAAGTAGTCGAAGAACCAAGTCAGTGCAGGATTCAAAAAAAAAAGAAGTTATGTCTTATCATAACGTTCCATCTGTGTTGTTGATCTTCTTTCATTCATTACTGATGGGTTCGGAACTGAGTTGCCTAATACAAAGCTTGTGCCAGCCAAAAACTCTCGAGCTAAGCTTCTACCCACAATGGCCTTCTCCGTTACCTCAGATCAAGTTTGCCCATGTTATACAAGTAAAGCAGAGGCCATTTCTGTGCAAATGCCCTAAGACACCATTTGGACCCAAAGTATCCCCCACGAGCCTTTGGCGGGGGAAGAAGGGTGGGAAGTGATGAATGAAAGAAGATGAACAACACAGATGGAACGTTATGGTAAGACACAACTTCTTTATCTGATGTTGTTGATCTTCTTTCCATTCATCACTGATGGGACAGAATCCCAAGCTACCTTGAGATCCATGGGCGGTCCTTATGGAAGAATGTTCCTTTGTACCACTGAGCCGAAGGCAGCTCTCCCTCTGGAGACCACATCCAATTTGTAATGACTAATAAAGGTGTGGGGTTTAGCCCAAGTGGCTGCTGTGCAACTATCATCCATAGAAGCCCTGGAATGGAAGGCTACAGAAATTGCCATAGATCTAGTGGAACGGGCTTTAATATTCTGTAGCATAGGTTCTTTCACAAATAAGTGAAACATATGCAGTCCTTTAGCCATTTTGATAAAGTGACCTTGGAGACAGAATTTCCCATTTTAGGCCCAGAAAAGGAAATGAAAAGTTGGTCAGTTTCACGTATTGCTTTGGTCCTGTATAAAACCCTCACTTGCCTGTGTACATCCAAGGAATGCAGGCAGTTATTCTCCTTTATTAGAGAAGTTTGGGAAGATACTGGGAGGTCAACAGACTGACTGACGGAAAAGTCAGAAACCGTTTGGAGAGAAAGGATGAGTTTGTTTGGAGTGATACTCTGTCCTTGTGGAAGAATAGATAGGGTCTTTTAGTGCACTATGCCTGCAACTCCAAAATTCATCTGGTTGACATGATGGCTACCAAGAAGAGAGATTTCCATGACAAGAAGTTGAGGTCACATTTCGCTGCGGGTTCAAAGGGGGTTGAGTCAAAGACTGGAGAACTAACGTGAGGTTCCATGGCTCTATACGCTGTCTGATTGGAGGTCTAATGTGAGAAACTCCTTTGAGAAAAGTTTTACATAAGCGCAGTGATATGAGAGGAGTACCATCCAGCCCATTATGGTAATTTGAAATCATCGCCAGATGTACTCATATGGTAGAGGCTGCGGCTCCATCTTCAAAAAACTTAGACAGATATTGTAAGGCCGCTGTGACTGGAGCCAGATATGATCTAGTATTTTTTCCTTTGACCAAATAGAGGACCTTTTCCATTTGTCCCGATATATTCTTCTGGTGGATGGTTTATGTGAGGCCAGAATAATGTCACGAACAGGTGAGAAGAGATCATCTTGCCTGGCAACTAACGGAAGTGGAGAAACCAAGCTGTCAGCTTGAGACTGGACAGATTTGGGTGACTCAACCCTTGGGGTGTGGAAGAGGGTCCAGAATCCACAGTGGATATAACAGAAGAGGCCGAAGGAAGGGGAAACAAACTTGTTGAGGCCAAAAAGGGGGCTATGAGGATCACTTTGCATTTCAACCGAATAGCTTTCTTTATGAATTGTGGAATCAGAGGAATGGGTGGATAGGCCAATTGTGAATCAGAGTGCCCCTCGGGGACTCCCCTTTGGGGGAAATTGGGCAAAATAGCTGCTGCATTTGATGGGGAGGCACAGAGATTGCAGCAAGGCTGGCCCAAACAGCTGAAAATTTCTGCTGCTATTTCGGGATTGAGAGAACACTCGTGGGGCAAGAGAATTTATCTGCTCAACTTGTCTGCAATCATGTTCATAGGTTGATACTAGGCTATCTGCCCTAGGGCATTTATAAGCCTAGCCAGAGTGTGTTTGGCTTTTGCCACCCTTTTAGATTAGTTGACTGTGCCTCTGTATAGTAGGTCACAGAAGGTAGCCCTTTTAAGGTTAGTTTACTGTACCTCTGTTAAGCAGGGACACAGAAGAGATCCCAGGGGTAAACTTACGATCTCCCATCCACTCGTCAAGATTTCTCTTGAAGAGGGTCAGTGAGGGGCTTTGGGATTTTGTTCCAGAGTGAGGGGAGCCTCTGGGATATGAATCTGTCCCTCCAGCATGTCCTATTTATTTCTGTGCTTTGGTTCAAGTCCCTGGAGTATGTAGCTCTAAGGGATTTGGACTTCCTGAGGTGAAGCATGTCCATTAATTCTGGGTTGGACATGGCATTATACGTCAGACACAGATCGCCTCTGAGTAGGCGGTACGCAACTGAGTAGAGCTGGGGTTTCTTTGGTCGAACTGCATAGGGCATCTGTTTGAGTCCCTTGATCCTCTTGGTGAGGTACTTTTGGGGTCTTTCCAGTTGCTGCAGGTGTCGGGTAAGGTACATCCTAAATGGGGCACTGTATTCAATTATGGGCCTGATATGTGATGAGTAGAGGGGCACAATGACCTCTCTTGATCTAGATGTGAACCCTTTCGTGATAAGGTGGGCTATATAGAAGGTCTTTCTAACCACTTTGGCAACATGATTGTCAGAAGAGAGATTGCTATCTACTTGGGTCCCCAAGTCCCTAATTACTTCTTCAGTACTTAATGGATTACAACCTATGTGGTAATTTGTGGGCACTTTGTTTTTCCCAAAGGGGATGACTATGCACTTTTTGGCATTTAGCTTTAGGCCATGGCTCTTTTGGGGGAGAAGTTTGCATTGAACCTTTCTGCCAAGATGTTGGCAATGTCTGTGGGTTGAGTGTATTTTTTGTCATTTTGCACTAACTCCGAGCATATCTGGGAATTGCCTCCCAGGTTCCTGACATAACTAAAGAAGGCCTTGTGATTATCTTAAGTGTCTTGTGCAATTTTTCTTTTGAAGCTGGCCTTAGATGATTTTATGAGGGATCGTAGTTTCTTGCTAGTACTGATCAGAGATGCCTTCCCTTTTTGGGATTTTGCTCTGTCATGTAGTAGCTTTCTCCTGTTGTATAGCTTATTTATGGCCAGGGTCCACCAGACAGGTCTCCTGCCTTTGGAGGAGTGAGTCTTGGTTTTATTTTGGATAGCATGCTCCATGCATTCCTGTAGGTGTCCATAGAATGCTTTTGTAAAGGATTCTGCATCTTGGGCCGTATTTTCCACTGGCCTGGGGGCTTTGAAGGATTCCACCTCAGTTTTGAGAAGTGTGAAGTTTGCTTTTAAGAAGTTCTTCACCGTGGTTTCCTTGGCTGGGGGTGGGGATGGAATATGGATGTCCAGTGAGATTAGTTTATTGCCTGATCTCACCAATGAGGGGTATACCTCTGGTGTGGAACATAGAGACCCCATGTTGGTGATGACCAGATCCAATATGTTTTCCCCTCTTGTGGGAGTGGTGACCAGTTGTTGCATAGCATTTGAGTTTATAAATTCTAGGAACTGTTGGGCGAGGGTGTTTGGGCTTGAGTAGTTTTCCCAATCAATGTTTGGGTAGTTGAAGTCACCCAATATAACGGTGTTTGGAGAGACCTTCATATTCTTCAGTGTTCTCAGGAAAGCCAGGTGGGGTTCCTGTGTTTGGGAGGGTGGTCTGTAGCAGGCTACAAACTGAAAGGCAGTTTTGCCCACTGTTAGTTGCACATAGATGGTCTCCGATGCTTCGTGCAGTGCCACTAACCTGGAAGTGTGGGTATCTTTGATAAATATGGATACTCCCCCTCCTTTTGTGGTTCGGTCTGAGTTTTGGGGCCGAAAAGCATGGTATGAAGTATAACCTGTTAGTGCTGGGGTTCTCTCGGGAGCCTTGAACCAGGTTTCTGTTACTGCACAGATATCGATATTCTCCATACTGAGGACAGTCTCGAGTGCGTGACTCTTGAGGTTTAGACTTCTGGCGTTGAGCATTACCCTTAGTTTTTTTTTTCTTTGTGTTGTCTATGGAGGTGGGTTTGTCTTTTGAGCCTTGCCTAAAAAAGGCACTATGGGGGAGGCATGAGCCTTTGCCAGTATTCGAAAACCCAGGGGTGACAGGTGCAAGCCGTCCCTAGCGAAGCAACGTGGCTTGTCGAGCATGTCATTCCAGGCTGACAGACACTGGATCCCCTTTGAATGACACCAATACTTTAGCCAACTGTTAAAATTGATCATTTTGTCTTTATACTGTGGCATCATTCTTGGTGAGGGCAAGATGCTACACAAGGTCAGGGTCATACCGGCCTGGGCTACATGATCAGAGAGCTCCTCTATGTCTCTTTTCATGTAGTCCAGGGAGGTACGTCTCAGGTCATTCACACCAGCATGGGCAATGACGGAGTCATATTTGTATTTGCTTTGGAGTGACCTGAGTGTTTGTGTTATGTGGCGGATCCTGGCAGCCGACAGGCAGCTTACAGTGACCTTCTCCTTGTTCAGTCTGGTGAGTGGGACATCAGTGTGTCTGACAATAGAGTCACCTATTACAAGTGTATTAGGTGTGTTGTTTAGCCTTAAGGGCTGTGACTGTGTGGCACACTGACTTTGTGAGCTATGTGCTATGTGGGTATTGTTTCGTGGTAGGGGTTGCTTGGATATCTGCTTTGGAGGTATCTGCTGCTTAGGCAGATTTTTATTTAGAGCCTCCGAGTATGTTTTTGTGTGTTTATGTGTTTGGTTTGCTGATGCGATAGGTCTATGTGAAACTGGATTTGTGGTGTGTGTGTGGTTACCTTCTCCTCCTGACTGGCTGTGCCAGTACTGGGTTGAGAGAGCTCAGCCTCCAGTTTGGCTATATAGCTGCATCTCTCACATATATTTGAGCTTGTTGGGAGGAGGAAAGGGTGGCCTGTATACATAAGGCAGTTGTAACATTGTCTCAAGATTCCCAGATTCACCAGCTGGACTGGAGAGTAAACCTGAAACTGACCTTTGGACATGCCTGAATAATATAGGGAACTACTTATTGACTGATCAGAAAGAACCAATAGGGAGTAAGTGCTTAGATGGAGTATAAGAGGGTGTAGTGCTTAAGTTTATTAGTGTTTACCTATGAGATTACTTATACGAGAAAGTGCAGGGCTTTAGAATGAAAATAGAGTGCTTATTTTGAGATTTAGAGCAGTTCTAAGTGAAAAAGTGAAGAGCAGACTTTGTGGAGCCGGGAATAGTTTAAACCTGTTTAAGCGGAGCTGCCCGACACTGCTCTGTGCGCAAGACCGCGTAAAAAGAGAGTTGTAGGGTTTTAAGAGAGAGATCAAGGAGTTTGGAATTGACCCAAAATGGCTAACAAAAAGTACAGTTTTGTACCTACCATAAATGTAGATGTTCGAAGATCCACATTGCTGCAGTCCTAACACTTGGGTAGTCCGCTGTCCCTCGGTCGGCCCGAATATCAGAGTATAAGGCTGACGTCGGTCAAGGCGCATTTGACTGACATCAGAACGTCAGGGTACAAATGCGCATGACCGACGTCATATCCTCAGTCTTTTCTTGCCCCAGATGTCAGAAGACCCTAAAAAGAAAGGTCAAAACCCATAGACAACAACTAAACAACCAACCAGCCTAATACCAAAAATATGTACAATATATACAATATATACACTATACCTCAGAGGGATAACCCAGGCCACACAACCACCTCAAAGTACAGAGGGGAAGGAGGGAGGGTAAATTGGACTGCAGCAATGTGGATCTTCGAACATCTACATTTATGGTAGGTACAAAACTGTACTATGTTCTTCATCCCACATTGCTGCAGTCCTAACACTTGGGTAGAATCCCAAAGCTGAGGTAAGGGAGGATGGCTAAACTATAATGAAGCAGGGGCTGCCAAAATGCCCTGCAACACAGCAGTGGCAAAACCAGCCCTGGATTTAGAGTACAGAGGAAGGTGGTAATGCCTAGAGAAGGTATGCACTGAACTCCAAGTGGCTGCCTCCAAAATATCCTTAGCAGCCACCCCCCTCAAAAAAGCTGTTGAAGTGGCAGAAGCCCTAGTGGAATGAGGCCTAATCCCAGCTGGAATCTCTTTGCCATGATGGGAATAACAGAAGGCAATGCAAAATCCAATCCACTTAGAAATAGTTTGTTTTGACACGGGCTTGCCCTGAGAGCACAAAGCAAAAGAAACTAATAACTGCTGCGATTGTCTGAACCCTTTAGTTCTGTCCAAATAATACTGCAACTGCCTGTGTACATCTAAAGTGTGCAAAATCTTTTCCCCTTTAGTTTGTGGATTTGCATAAAAAGTAGGCAAATGAATAGTTTGGTTTAAAGCCACACTAGAAACCACTTTAGGCATAAAGGAAGGATTAGTACGTAAAGATACCCTATCCTTATGGAAAATTAAGAAAGGCTCAACTGCCATAAGGGCCTGCAATTCAGAAACCCTTCTTGCAGAGGTAATGGCCAACAAAAAAGCAGTCTTCCATGACAAATATTTCAACTCAGCAGTAGCTGCAGGCTCAAAAGGTTGTAGAGTGAGTTTCTCCAACACAAAATTGAGATCCCAAGCAGGAGTAGGAGCTCTACATGGGGGTCTTATATTCTTTGCCCCTCTAAGAAATTGCTTGAACAAAGGATGAGAAAACAATGGTGGGTCACAGTCGTAGTGAGCTGAAATTGCTGCAGCATGAATCTTAACAGAAGAGAAGGACAAACCTTTGTCCAATAACTCAGTAAGATATTGAAGAGCCACACTTAAATCAGGCTCAGAAACATCCAAATCCTTAGCTGCACTCCAAAATAAAAATCTCTTCCATTTATCTGCGTACACTTTCCTTGTACTAGGCCGTCTAGCTTCCAAAATCACATTCAAAACTTGTTGTGGAAGTTGAGACCCTTTATGGTTTAAAACAGAATATGCCATGCTGTTAGGTGAAGAGAGTGAAGCTTGACATTGAGCAAATGACTGTCCTCCTGGGACAACAGATGAGGAATCAAAGGCAAAGGCCATGGAGGCTTCTGTACCAGACTTCTCAGTAATGGGTACCAGTGCTGTCGAGGCCAATCTGGAGCTATCAAAATCATCCTTGGCTTGTCCCGTCTGACCTTCAGAAGTACCTTTGGGAGGAGAGGCAGAGGTGGAAAGGCATACACATGAAGATTTTTCCAACTGAAAGAAAGAGCATCCACTTTCCAAGCTGTGGGATGAAACCTTTGTGCAAAACTTTGGCAGCTGGTGGTTTAGTGGAGAAGCGAACAGATCTATGTCTGGAGTTCCCCAGGACACTGTCAATTTCTGAAATACATGAAGATCCAGTTTCCACTCGTGGGGATCCATGATTTGTCTGCTTAACACATCTGCTAAGGAGTTCTGTGCTCCCGGCAGAAACCTTGCCTGAAGACTTAGTTGTAAACTGAGAGCAGTCTCCCACAAAATCATTGCTTGCCTGCATAGAGGATAAGAATGTGTTCCCCTTGCTTGTTGATGTACCACATGACAGTTGTGTTGTCTGTTAGAATCAACACCTGCCCTGGAAGAAGTAAATCCTTGAAAGCTATTAATGCAAACTGGACTGCTAACATCTCCTTCAAATTGATATGTAGATGCTGTAGTCTGACAGGCCACTTGTCTTGTATCCACTTTCCATTTAGATGAGCTCCCCAAGCTTTGTCTGAGGCATCTGTTGTTAAAATTTGACTCGCCTCTGGCCGGGTCACAGAGAGTCCCTTGTTTAGGTGACATTCCTGAGCCCACCACAAAAATTCCTTTTGAATGCAAGGTATTATTTGAATGACAGTGTCCAGATGCTGGCAGTGCTGAGTCCATACATTTTTGAGATACCATTGCAACTTCCTCATATGCAGTTTGGCATTGGGAAGCACCAGAATACAAGATGCCATGAACCCTAAGGCTTGAAGGACTGTCCTTGCAGTCAGCCCGGACTGAAGAGATAGATGATGGAAGTAAAGGGAAAGATTCTTTTGTTTGTCCGGGGTTAGAAAGGCCATCTGGGATGCTGTATTCAGTCTTACTCCCAGAAAGCACATGTCTTGAGAGGGTATTAGACTGGACTTTATTTCGTTCACAGAATACCCCAGGCATCTTAGCACTGCTATCACATACTCCAAATGACGAAGAAGCTCTTCCCTTCCTTGAGCCAGTATCAGGCAATCGTCCAAATAAGGATAGATTTGTATTCCTTTCAGCCTGAAGAAAGCTATCACTGGAGCCAGAACTTTGTAAATACTCTGGGCAGTAGATAAGCCAAAGGGCAATGCAGAGAACTGATAGTGAGAAGTCCCAGTCCGCAGATACTTCCTGCAACTTAGCCTGATAGGAACATGAAGGTAAGCCTCCTTGAGATCCAAAGTTACCATCCAGTGATCCTTGCCCAGTAGAGGTAAAAGCTGTTGTAACGTCAACATTTTGAACTTGGGAATGTCCAGATAAGTGTTGAGGATAGATAAATCCAAAATCGGTCTCCAAGTGTTCCCTTTTTGGCACAAGGAACAGGCGAGAATAAAATCCTAGGCCCCTTTCTGGCATAGGAACCGGCTGTATGGCCCCTATTTGGAGTAACAGAGAAATTTGCTTGTGAGCCTCTATTCTTTGTTGAGGAGGAATGTCTGGCATGCCTTTGAAAGGAGGCAAGGTATGGAAATAAAACCTGTAACCGTGATGTATGATATCCAGTACCCATCTGTCTTGGGTAATCAAACTCCAATTTTCTTTGAAAAGTGCCAACCTTCCTCCCAAAGGTGCTGCCAGTCGAGAAGGTTCTGGCAGTTGAAAAGGTAAGTCATTGGGTCTGTTCTGAAAGGAATGACCCCTGCCCTCACCCGAAGACTGTGCAGGAGAACACCCTGTCCTAGGCCTGAAAGAGCCCTGACCTCTGCCCCTGCCACGTCTAGATCTACCCCTAGACTGGGAATCATAAGAAGGATACGTCCACCTTTAGTAGGCCAATTTCTACTAAACTTTGGAGGCTGAACCTGCAAAAATCTTTAACAGTCTGCATAGACTTAGCCTTGTCTTCCATTTTCTTTAAAACTGCCTCAACAGGAGAACCAAACAAGACATCAGATTGCAAAGGGGCATCCAAAATCCTAGTTTTAACATGGTCAGATAAATTTTGATCCCTCAGCCAGGCATGCCTGCGAAGAACTGACCCAGTAGCAGCCACTCTAGACGAGGCCTGTACAGCATCAAAACCACATTGCAAAGAATGCTTACCCACCTGTTCAGAAACATGCACTAAATCTTGTAACTCTTTACAATCAATACCTTCCGCCAGAGCATCCACCTTAGATTTCAACTGTGAAAGGAGATAATTTTGATATTTCAACATGTGAAACTGGCAATTCAAAGCTCTCATGGCAAGAGTGGAAGAAGTATAAACTTTCTTTCCCCATCTATCCAAGGCCCTGGCCTCCTTATCTGCAGGAACCGGATTCTTGACAACAGAAGCCTTTACACCCTGGCTAACAGTTTCTGGGTCTGCCCTAGGACTCTTAAAAAGATACTTATGAGCTTCAGGCACCCTGTAATACCTATCTGGTTTAACAGGAGCAGGAGGCAAAGAATCAGGATTAAGCGAAGCCTCTGCAAACACATCTTCCACTACATTCAGAACAGGAGGTATAGCTAAAGGCCTATGCTGGGGTAAAAACAAAAATTCCCTAAGCCTTTTCCTGAATCAGAGAAATCCTGACCTTCCCATTTAAAATGCTCTCTCATGGAGTGAAGGGTCTCTGAAAAAGAAAAATCCTCAGGAGGAGAAGCCGAAGGAGTAGAATCATCCACATCAGAATCAGAATAATGAGAATACTCCTGCAAGTCTTCAGCCGAAGACTCAGACACATCCGAAGCCTGCTCATAATCCCCCAACACAGATTCCATCCTAGGCCTCTTATCAGGAGGGGGCATAGAGCCTCTAATTAAAGTAATTAAATCTTCTGCCATTTTAAGCATGTGCTTTTTGGGCACAGAACCTGAAGAACTAGGAGTGACACCCACAGAAGCAAAACTAGACCTGCCTCTAGGAGAAGCCTTGGAAGCAGAAAGAGAGGGCCTAGACACCTTAGGAAGGGAGGGGAGAACAGTTACCTGAGAAGCCCCTACAGCCTGACCTGCCTCCTGGGAGGCCACATCCTGTAAAAACACAGTCTCTCCCTGGGACTCCATAGAGGCCTCCGTCGGAACCACCGGTTCCACTGACGCCTCTAAAGAACCGGCGTCCGGTTCGACGACTCCTCTAACCTAGGTTTAACTGCCTTGTCCTTGCGCTTCTTAGAAGAAGCGGCGCCGGAGCATCCGACGGCATATTGTAATTGCACCGCTTCCCAAAGACTAACCTGGCACAATCCAACCTACGCTTTATAGTGCGTTTATTAAACCTAGCACAAAGACACCCAACAACGCCGTGCTCAGGTCCCAAACAAGGTATACACAAATTATGGTAATCCCTATGCGGTATCTGTTTCCCACAAGAAATACAGTTATTCACTTTTTCTGACATCCGGTAAACCACTGAGGCAAGAAAAACAAAATATTCTAACGGGTACTTAACCAACTCTGACTTCGGTCTGAAACTCCGAATTCGAAAAATTTCAGAACGCCGAACGGCACTTGCAACACTGCTTCTGCATCGGACCATGCGGCAAAAAAGACTGAGGATATGACGTCGGTCATGCGCATTTGTACCCTGACGTTCTGATGTCAGTCAAATGCGCCTTGACCGACGTCAGCCTTATACTCTGATATTCGGGCCGACCGAGGGACAGCGGACTACCCAAGTGTTAGGACTGCAGCAATGTGGGATGAAGAACATCTACAGTTTCTAGGCGGTAACCACTCCTACAGGGACAGGCAGGCTGCTCACTGTTAACCACTGCCACTGGTGGACACAGAGACTTCCCTTTAGCCCAAGTAAGCACTGGCCTCCAAGAAACTTACAAACAGTTCAGAACAGCAACTCTGTAACTGAACTTTCTTTTAAATTAGAGAAAGTGGGAAAATAGCAAGTTTTTTTGTTTTTGTTTAAGGACAGCAGACACACACACAGGTAGCAAACTAGTCAGAACAGTGCAATAAATGACCCCAACATGTGTGTGCTAGGTCAGAGGCAGGTAAAATGCCATTTTAAGAAAAAACTATTTTAAATTAAGTGCAACACAAAAAATGCAGTAAACAGGCTCTAGGTATACTGTTTCTAACACAGATATCAACTTTTGCAATCAAGAAAACGAAGAAAAATAGGCGGTAATGCAGTTTTTCTAAGAAATAAATCAGAAGAAAATACTTAAAATCTCAAAAGTGACTCCTTTCTTCTCTCAGCGTTTTCTCCCCTTGGTAGGTTCTTCAGCAACAACTATCAAGCCTGGAAAGATGCCAAAACCACACGGCTGCAGGGTTTTAAGAGCGAGATCAAGGAGTTTGGAACTGACCCAAAATGGTCAATAAAACTACAGTTTCTAGGCAGTAACCACTCCTACAGGGACAGGCAGGCTGCTCAGTGTTAACCACTGCCACTGGTGAACACAGAGACTTTCCTTTAGCCCAAGTAAGCACTGGCCTCCAAGAAACTTACAGACAGTTCAGAACAGCAACTCTGTAACTGAACTTTCTTTTAAATTATAGAAAGTGGGAAAAAAGCAAGATTTTTGTTTAAGGATAGCAGAGACACACAAGTAGCAAACTAGTCAGAACAGTGCAATAAATGACCCCAACACGTGTGTGCTAGGTCATTTATTGCTCTGGAGTCTGTTGGAGCTCCCCAGGATATGCGTTGCTATCAGAAAGCGGTTATAAGTTATCCCTCACTGCCAAATTCTCATGGCCTCTTGACACAGGGGGTAGGACTTAGTTCCTCCTTGCTTGTTGATATACCAGAGTACTGACATATTATCTGACTGAATAGCAATCCTTCCAGAAGGAAGAACTGGTTGGAATGCCTGCAATGCTAACTGCACCACTCTCAGTTCTAGAACACTGATATGCAGATTGGCTTCCAACATGGGCCATGCACTTTGGACTGTCTTTCCCTGGTAATGTCCCCCCACCCTATCAGGGAAGCATCTATGGTCACAATGGCCATGAGCTGAAGGGGATGGAATGGGCAGCTCCAAAGTTCTGTGTCTGACCTCATCCACCAAAGAAGGTCCTGCTTGCAAGAGTTGGTTATCTGAATCTGAAAACATAGAGGGTGATGGTTCGGGAACCACCGAGAGAGAAGAAGCCATTGGAGAATTTGCATGTGCAGTTTCGCAAGAGGCACTATTGGTATGGAAGCTGCCATGGATCCTAGGACCTGAAGAACCTCTCTTGCCAAGACTTTGTTTTGACAGAGTATCACGCGGAGCTGAAGCCTCAGTCTCTGGAGTCTGTGAGCTGGGAGTGACACCAGGCAGGATCGGGTGTCGAAGACTGCTCCGATGAATTCTATCTGCTGGAGTAAGGTTGGATTTCTCTCTGTCTAAAACTATCTAAATACACACAGTATCTATCCAAAGAGTCAAAAACACACAACAAGACAGAAAAATGGAAGGAGAGAAGAAATACCAGCAATGGTATTCAAGGAATACCTCAAGGGTAAAGAGAGAAGGCCGTACCACAAATGGTACTTAAAAGATTACCAAACGGGTAGAAGAGAAAAAGGTGTAAATCTAACTGTAAATATAAAGATTAATGAATACAAGTCACAAACGAAAAGAAAATAGACATTTTTCCACAAGATATCAAAAAGTTTCCACTTAGCTGAGAGCTCGGCTGAAACGCGGCTTTATGGCTATGCAGCAAACGAGATCTGAAGTAACAGGGAGAAGGGCACTGTGGGTAGAAGCTTAGCTCGAGAGATTTTGGCTGGCACGAGCTTGGTATCAGACCAACTCAGTTCCGAGGGCTCAGAACCAAACCCATTAGTGAGGAATGGAAAAAGATGAACAACATCAGATGGAAATTTTACAAATAGATACCTGTCTACAAGTCAAGTACATAGAAAAAAGGCAAGAGAGGATGGAATTTACTGAAGGAAAATAGCAAAAAGAACAGAGGTACAGGCAACGAGGAACTCAGGAGATGAATTTAAAATAATGGGAAGAAGGTAAGCAGATGTCTGTGCTGCAGGTTAGAGACTGCCTTCCCTATCAAGCAGTGATAATATTGTATAATCAAATAAAAATAGGAGAGGGCTACATGAAAAAACCTTGCTCTGGTAGAGTTTCTGGTTGTGTTTGAAGCAGAAACTGCTGCTAAAAAAGGGACAATCTGTAGGCTGCATAAAACACTGTATGCTAACTATAAGAATCAATCACAGGACATGAGAAAAGATTGGGAAGAGAATGAAAAGGCATGCTACAAACCAAAGAACTTTTAAGGCAACCAAGTATGCAATAAATCCATAATTTTTATGATTTTTGCATGGAAGTGTTTTTATACACCTGGAAGAATTTAAGAGGATTTTTTTCCATGGGTGGATAGCACATGCTGAAGGTATGATGAGGAACAGAGATAACTGGGAATATGCCTTTCGGGAATGTAAAATTATGGCTGGTTTTATAAATTCCCTTCAGTGTACTTTTCCATAAATGTTGGGAAACAAGTGGTTTCAACTAAGGAAATGATTCTTCTAAGCTGGGATATTGGATCTGAAATGCCCGATACATTAAGACGTGACTAAATAAAGAAGTTATGTTCCTACCATAACTTTCCATCTGTGTTGTCTATCTTCATTCATTCTTGACAGTTGGGTTTTGGTTCCGTCCTTGGAACTGACTCGGCTGTTGAAACAA
The DNA here is from genome assembly GCF_019279795.1 of Protopterus annectens. Lineage (NCBI taxonomy): Eukaryota > Metazoa > Chordata > Ceratodontiformes > Protopteridae > Protopterus > Protopterus annectens. Next base: position 1,082,278,667 of record NC_056748.1, read on the forward strand.
GCTTGCGCCAGCCAGAAAACTCTCAAGCTAATGTTACCCATACTGCCTCTCTTCCCTTCCTTTCAGATCAAGTTTGCCTGTAGAAACAAAGAGCAGAAGCTTTGTCTAAGCAACTGCCCTACTACTGAACCAGCTCTAGTTTCAGTCCACCAGGAGCCTTTGGAGGGGGTAGGAGAGTGAGATGTCAAGAATGAATGAAGATCGACAACACAGATGGAACGTTATGGTAAGAACATAATGTCTTTATCTGATGTTGTCAACCTTCATTCATTCATGACAGTTGGGACAGAGTCCCTAGCTACTTTATGTCCAGGGAGACATATTGTGAAAGGATATTCATGAGTACCACAGAGCCAAAGGATGCCCTTCCCCTACAGACCATATCCAATTTGTAATGAGTGATAAAGGTATGAGGGGTAACCCACATAGTTGCTGCTCAAATGTCATTCATGAAGGTCACTGAAGTGGAAACTGACCTGGTAGATTGAGCCTTGACTTTACATGATAGACTCATTTTACTTTGATGATAAACAAAGTTGATACAATCTCTTAACCATTTCGACAAGATGACTTTGAAAACTGGTTTGCCTAGTTGAGGACCTGAAAAGGACAGGAACAGTTATCCAATTCCCTGAAGGATTTTGTTCTGTCAAAGTAAAAACATAATTGCCTATGTACATTCAACAAATGCAAACAATATTCTCCTTTGTTTAAAAAAATTGGGAAGAAAACTGGCAGGTTAATTTTTGGGTAAAAAGGAGGGGTTAGTCCTAAGTGACACTCTCTCTTTATGTAAAATGACATATGGGCGCTTTTCACACAAGGCTTGCAATTCTGATATTCTCCTGGCTGAAGTGATGGCTACCAGGAATAAGGTCTTCCAAGATAAAAATTTTATGTCACAGGTGGCTGCTGGCTTGAAGGGCTGACGAGTCAATGTTTGTAAGACTAACATCACATTCCAAGGTTCAATGGGCTCTTTAAAAGGTGGCTTTAAATGCATAACTCCCTTTAGGAATGTTTTGCAGAGGTGGTGAGATATCAGGGAAAAATCATCGAAGCCATTATGGATTTGAAATAGCCGCCAAATGAACTCTAATAGTAGCAGCTGAAGCTTCTGATCAGAGTAAAGTTGACAAATATTCCAACACTTTACTAAATCAAGGCTGAAAAGGGGTCTAAGCCTTCTCGTGGAGACCAGATCACAAATCTGTTCCATTTACTAAGATAAAGTTTCCTGGTGAACAGTTTATGGGAAGCCAGAAGTATCTTTTGTACTGGGGAAGATAGATTATTCTGCTTGGCAATTACCGAAGTAGAGGTACCAAGCAGTCAACTTGAGAGTTGGTAGGTTGGGATGGACCATTCCCTGCAGTTGAGATAGCAGTCCCAGAGTTGTGTCCAGCATCCACAGATTCTGAACTAGGTGGGGCCAAATGGTTGCAATGAGGATCACTTTGCTTCTCAACCTTTGTGCTTTCTTCAGGAAGTGGGGCATTAGGGGAATGGGAGAGAAGACAAAGCAGTCCTGGGGGCTAATCGTGCAGAACAGCATCTCTTGGGAACTCCCCCTGAGTGGGGATTAGGGTGAAGTAGCTGCTGCATTTGTGGTTCATGGGAGATGCAAACAGATCGCAGCAAGGCTAACCCCAATGACGAAAGATCTCTGCCACTACCTATTGGATTGAGAGGCCACTTGTGAGGCAGGAGAATGCATCTTCTCAGTTTGTCTGCAATCACGATGGAGCTCCCAGGAATGTGCGTTGCTATCAGAAAGCAGTTGGAGGTGATCGCCCATTGTCATACCCTCATGGCTTCCCGACATAACGTAGGATCTGTTCCCCCCTTGTTTGTTGATGTACCAGAAGATGGACATGTTGTCTGATTGGATAGCAATTGTCCATGATGGAAGGGCAGATTGGAATGCTTGCAACACAAAGCACCGCCGTCAGTTCTAGGACATTGATATGCATACTGTCCTCTAAGGGGGGACCAAGTGCCTTGGACTCTCTTTCCCTGAAAATGCCCCACCCCCACCTCAGGGATGCATCCATGGTCACTATGGCCTTGGGCTGAGGAGGTGAAAAAGGGCAACTCCCATAACTCTTCTTCTGACTTCATCCACCAATTCAGATCCTGCTTGCATCGACTTGTTATGCAGATTGGAAAAGACATGGGGTGAGTTAGAGACAACTGTGATACCAGTAGCCATTGAAGCAGGCTCATATGGAATCTCGCAAGGGGAACTAGGGTGATTGTTTTTTGATAAAATTAATGGTTTGAAATTTAGACCAGTAGCAGAGTTTACTTGTAATACTATAGGCATAATTTATGCATTCAAGTGTCCCTGCAATCTTTTCTATATAGGTGAGAGTAAAAGGTCATTTAAGGTTAGATTGCAGAAACATATTCGTGATATTAAAAATGACAACATAGAAAGTCCTATTGCTTCCCATTTTAATTCTGTACATGGGGGAGCTTATTCAGAATTGAGAGGTTGCATTTTTGAACAAATTTAAAGCAACAAATGTAACTTGTTTGAAAAATAAGTTATTGTTCAAAGAAGCTGTTTTTATTTTAAAGTATAACACTCTGACACCTGGTGGACTTAATCAGGAATACAACTGGAAATATTTATTGTAGCGAATTAATTGTATTATATTGTTTTATTTGTTTAATTGCTTTGTTTCTCTTAATTGATGCTTCTTTATAAGAGGTGTTCTTTTTTACTATTGTTATCTCCTGCAAGGCTTAATGCCGAGGCGCTAGAGAGGTTTTGTGCTTTTATTAAAGGATATATTACTGGCTTTTGTCGTTTGAAAATCCTTTGTACTGCATTTGGTGGTTTTGAACTAGGGTGATCGTCTCTGCCATTGACCCTAGTATTTGTAAGACTAAGCGAGCTGGGACTATGTCTTGAAAGAGTATTGCATGGAGCTGTAATCTTAATGTTTGTAATCTGTGAAGAGGCAGAGCAACTAGACAGGATCTTGTGTCGATTGTTGCTCCAATGAATTCTAAGGTTTGAGTGGGTTCTAGATTTGACTTTTGTTTACAGAAATGACTAACAGCCCTGCCAGCTCCAGAGTGTAGTATAAGGCGTGAAGCAGTAGATGCCTGGTGGGGGGCGGAAAGCAGCCAATCATCTAAATATAGAAACACCCAGACTTCTTGCAGTCTTAGATGAGCTGCTACCACTGCCATGCATTTGGTGAACACCCTGGGGACTGTGGTGAGACCAAAGGCCAGTACTCAAAATTGGTAATGACTGGCTCCCAGCCAGAAGCGGCGATAGCTTCTGGAGCTCTTGTCCATTTTTATGTGGTCATACGCATCCTGAAGATCTATAGAGCACATCCAATCGTCTTTTTCCAGAAAAGTAAGGATAGACTGAACCATGACCATCCAGAATTTTGTCTGTTTGACAAACTTGTTCAAGATACTGAGGTCTAGAATTGGCATCCAGTCCCGTGTCTTTTTTGGCACTAAAAAGAATCTTGAGTAAAATCCGGATCCCACTTAGTCTGGTGGGACTATGTGGATGACACATTTTCAAAGCAGTGTTTGAATTTCTTGAACCGCTTCTTTCCTCTGACTGGGTGGAACATCAGGGACTCACTTTTGTGGCCTTGGATAAAGGTCGAAGGGGATATGGTAGCCTATGGCAATTATTGTCTGCACCCAAGAATCTGACATTATTGCATGCCAGGCCAAGTGGTGCAGAGAGAACCTTCTCCGAACTGCCTCCAGAGGTAAGCAATCTGGCTGCTCCTCAGGAACGCTGATAGGGATGGCCCAGAGAAAGAATCTCTGGAACCCTGGTTATGCGAGCATCCTATGCCACAGGAGGGGTGTTTTCCTGATGAGTTTCCCTCCTCTGCCCTGAGGAGAAAACTCGCCATGTGTGTCCCAAAAAAGCCCTTGGGACTTCCTGAACTACATCTTCCCACTCCTCTGATTCCTGGAATAGGATCATTGGAGAGAAAAAAAAAACATACGCCCAGAGCAGAAAGGATCTTTCCATCCTTTTCACACCTGGCTAATGTGTATTTAACTTTTGAGCCAAACAACAAAGAAGCGTCAATGGCAGCATTGACAAAGGAAGACTTGAAATGGTCTGTGAAATCATACAAGCATATCCATGTGTGATGTCTCATGGCAATGCCTGCACCCACTGCTCTGGCCGCCCCTTCGGTTGTATGTGCAATCAACCACATTGGGGAGTTAAGAGATACATTCTAGGGTCGCAAGCTGAGAGTCAACCTTGTCACTTACCTCATCAGACACTGCTCCTGCTAGGGTTCCTGAGAGTTCAGTGATCAGGTCCCTTTGAAGACAGGTAAAATATGCCAGATAATTCAAAGACCGAATGGCAAAGGCCATTGAAGCATAAACCCACTTCCCTAATTTGTCCGATGTCTGAGACTCTCGGTTTGGAGTATGGACAGTAGGACTCTCCTCTGCGAGTTCCTTCTTTGTAGCCACCACCACCACAGCATCTACTGCTAAGAACTTGGACAAGTGAGGGTGATCCTCTGGGGGGGGGGGGGGGGGAGTATTTTGTCTGGTCTCCAGGGGATTGGTTCTACAGTATCTGGGGCATTCCAGGCATGCTGCACAATGAGCTTGACTAACTCATCTGCAGGTGGGGACCCCCAGGAAGTAGAAGGTTGGGCACGGAAAGACGTCAACAAGACAGATTCCTCAGAGGAAGGGTTGGTGGACCTTTAGTCACCCCTCTGCTTTAAGATTTCCAGGATGTCTCCAAAGGAGACATCTTCAGAGGGTGGCCATGGGGACCCTTCCCCTTCATCGAAATCTGTATCCTCAGTGAGAGATATGTCCGGAGAATCAACATGCTTCCTCTTACACAATCTCTTATAGGGTTGCTTATCAGGGGGAGGTAAAAAAAAAAAGGACTCTGAAGAGAGGGTGTCCCGCAGTAGGGCATCTTCCTGCTCCTTTGCCCACTGCCCCAAAGTAGTAGACTGTGACAGCTGCGAACCAGAGGACACACAGGTAAGAGACTCAGACATGGAGGGTGCCAGCTGTGAGCCTGCTGAGGCGAGCACTCTCTCCATAATTTGAAAGGCACGTCCACCTAAAGAGGGATGGGAGCTCGGAACTGAGAAAGACAAACTTGGAACTGGGGTCACACCCTGCTACAACAAGTCCGCTCCCAGAGAAGGAGCCACAAGATGGCTCGGAACTGCCAAAGCAAACGGAACCACAGATAGTGCCATGGAAAACAATTGGTGCCGTACTAGGGATTCTGGAGGCACCAGCTAAGTCATGGTCTCGTGGGTGGGTCAGCTCTGACTGAGCCACGGTCCACAGAGTGGATTCCGGTACCAAGATGAGATCCACCATTGGTACTGAAGAAATTGGCATCGGGAGAGGCACTGGCATTGAGGGCTCCAAATCCTGCAGGAAGGTTGAAGGGGGAAGATAAGCTGGAGTCTGTGGAGAAAAAAAACTCACCTCCAGGTGGGAGGGAGGTCCTAGAAGGAGTTGGAATACCTCTAGATGCCAAGATCCGATCTACCAGTCTGATTACATCAAGCTCCAAAAGACTCCTAGTGGAATGGATGGACATCCCAGAGGGAGATTTAGGACGATCATAAATGGACTAAGCTGCGGACCAACAAAGGGGTCAACTGATGGGGAATACTATGTCCTGGCTGGGTTTCAACCTTTGGCACCATGGTCAAATGACTAGAAGGGTGTGTTGGGGGGAAGTAACCAGTTTTATGGGAGAAACTATTATTGGTGCCGAGAGGGTCTGAGGTGACGTGAAAGGTTTCGGTACTATAGTAACTTTAGATGGTTCCATAAAGATAGACGGCACCATAGAAGGGGCCGTAGACTCCAGTGCTGAGATAGTAGGTGCTGCTTTTGGTTGTTTTGGACTCAGTTCCATGGAGGCTGAATTTCCAAGTAGGGAACCCTCAAACAGTAAATGCAGGAAAGATTTCAATCAGATTTAGGCATCTTCCTGCCACATTTGTCACACTGTTTAAATCAAGTTGTACCTTTTTTGTCAACCATTTCTAAGGTAAATCACTATAGTAATTAACTGCCATTTACGTGACCACACACATGCACAACAGTTAAATAACGGAGCTAAGTAAGAAACAAAAATTTGTTTTTAGGGTGTACCAACAATGGTAGCGAGAGAATACCCAGAAGGGTGAAGAAGAAGAAAGGAAAGAATGCCAACAATGGTATTTAAGAATTACCTGAGGTAAGAGGGCAGGGAGGGGCCAATATCAACTACAGTAGCAGAAAAAATGAAAGAGTAAAAATTTGTGTAAAACAGCCTCACACTCTTATACAGTAATAAAGAATAAGCGACTAAGATACATTAAAGATTGGAGAGAAAAAATATCAAGAAATAATTACAAAAAAACTTAGCTTGAGAGCACGGCCTTATGCATCTTGAAACTCCAAGTGGCAAATAAGATCTGAAGGGCAGGGAAGAGAGGCACTATTGGTAACCTTAGCGTGAGAGTTTTCTGGCTGGCGTGAGCTTGTTTCAAATGGTGAGTCGGTTCCGAGGACGGAACAGAAACCCAACTGTCATGAATGAAGATTGAGAACAGATGTAATGTTAATGTTTCCTAAAAAAAAAAAAAAAACAATTTCTGGAAAATGGAAGTCAAACTATTCACAATATAAAAGATGCTCTGGCTATTATAAAGGAGATAAAAGAACTACAGATGGATCGTTTGAAAAGGGAAGGAGCAATTTCAAATAAAATGGAATTAGTGGGAACAATACATGTGGAAAAATGTTCAGGGAAAGGAGAAAGGTTTAAGGGAAGGCAGGAAGATACCAACTTATGTAAAGTTGGAGGAAATAAATTGTTAAGAAAAAATATATGTATCTTATTTCAAGAGAACAGAAATTTTTATTACAGTTTGTTTCTATTCTACTCCATTAGTGTATGTAATCTAATGTCACAGATTTAAATGTGATGATTTAATAAAATGCTTAAAAAATGTGTGTGTGCTGGAAAAAATGCAACCAGAAGCTGTATAACCATCTCCCAGACAATAGTAAGCACAATGCATAGCAATGCAGAAAGGAATGAAATCTAGCCAAGACCTGTTGGTCTTATGAAGCACACAGTAAAAGTGTAGTTTAACATGAACAAACATGATGCATGCAGTATTGATACCAGGCTATGCTGCTCAGTGCATGGTCAAACCAGGCTGTGGTAAAATATTCCCACATGCACCACACAGAAGTGGGGAATGAAGTATAGATCACGACTGTCGTCATACGCACAAATGACTAAAGAAATTATATATGGCTGTCTGCCCACACTAGCTGGGAAAACAAGTCATAGCACTTGGTGATTGGAGTTGCAAGGTGACTCGCAGTCTGTGTCAGAGACAAAACTGACCTGCAGTGAGTGAGGGACATACTACATGACTGCGACCTGTGGCCACTCTTCTGGCGTAGAATTTTGGGCACCCTTGGCAGGAATGCTGCTCAGCTGTAGAACCACGGCATGGCCAAAGTGTGGTGATGAAATGTCCTGCCAATGGAAGGTGGATGCTACTGTCACCAAGAGAGGGGGTAGCAGGGTGTTAAACACTTCCACCCACAACCAAGGACTGTGTACCCTGTAATGGAAGCCCTACATGGCCAATCCCTTGTATGCACCCTTCTCTGACCCATTAAACAAAGACAGTGTGGACACTGAATGTGGTACTGGAAATCCCCAATGTGGAGGTGGATACAGAAGCTGCTTGTGCCAGCACAGGCCTCATAATACCAACCAGTACTATGCCCATAAAGTGTACATCTCCATGGATGCCACAAACACAGCAATCAGCTCCACTTAGAAATGTGCTGTAACAAATTGTGCCTGGGTGATAGTGTGGTATATGTGCTGAAGGATCCCAAGTGCAGCCTGCATGTTAGGTGATCCACAAGGGACCCTTCCATACCAGGATGAGGAGCACTCAGACTGCCCAGCCTCATGATCACCTTCACTTTGTCCTGTGAGTAAATATCTACCCATGAAGGAGGCAGACAGTGCCACTGTGTTATTAAACTGTGATTCAGGTATCAGAGTCTTGTAATCATCATCAAGCACCCCTTGCGTAGGTGACACCAGTCTGTTTTCCTGCCACAGCCTCTGTAGGTGTCACCACAGCAGTGGTATTCCTTGTGAAAACATAATGGAAGAAACACTGGCTCACACATAAGTAACTGCTAAAACTGTGTCGCTGTGGCATGCACACAAAAGGTGGCCATGCAATTACGTCATACCTCTGGTACAGTCTTGACTTGGCTGCATACCTAACTTCCAGTAAAAAATATAGGCAATATATACTGTGGTCAGCTTATATGCGCTATGTGCAGTACTGCTGTACATAACTCTTCTAAATGTAATACTAACTGGTGCATCAATAACCGAACTGAATGGGGGTGGGTCCATTCTTATTCCAATGTTCAGTCCCCCAGAGATGGTCCCAGAACCACTGTCCGTCTCTAGCACTGTCAGCCTGCTGCCCCTGGGGTGGCCTTCATCCTAATAGCGGATCTCTCAACTGCTTTGTAATGTGCATTTGCCCTGATGTGCCTTAACATGTTGCTAACATACTTATGACACTATGGCAATGCATGACTGCAGCCCAGCCATAGCATTTATGCTATGATCCACTGTCTGTTACACCTAGTCCTATAAAGGCTGGTCATCACTCCCTACCTCCAAAACACACAAATCATTGTCCTGAGTGCTTGTCATAGGTATCATTATCCAACCTCTGACATCCAGCAGACATGCGGACTCCTGCTAATAGAGGACAGCGAGTCAAGGACATCAGCTACAGACAGAGATAATCTTAGTATATTCTGCTATATTCAAGGTACAGCTACGGAGGTATACAGTACAGCAGGTATACCTGACTCACATTGCTACGTATACTCCCCCGAGGGATCTCCCCATTTGTTAGAGCCAGAAGGAATGTACAGGGTATGGCAGTAATCTCTGCTATCAACAATAGGACACACCCTAGCAAAAGCTAGTGACATGGTCTAGTTCTAGTACACTGGGGAATAGAAAGGTATAGGTAAAGGACTGTCATCTTTTGTATCATACCCCACCATGCAGATTTACCAAGGCAGGATCTCCTCATAAGTAGTGACAGGTATGCACACAGGCAGGCTGCCATTATATTATGAGCTACACTGTTGCCAATACAAGCTTCATACAATATACATATATAGGCACAATGTTCATACTGCCAGCCCTTTGAAATGTGAATTCATGTTTAAATGTGACATGCTTAGGAAGATAGGCCAATATAGGTTAGCACAAACATTTAGAATACCGAGCACCTCCTCAGATTTGCTTACAGGACCAGAAAGAGATGATGCTCCTATAAATACTGCTGCATGGATATCCAATATAGCTCTTCAGATATGCATGACTTACAATACAAAACAGTGGTGTGCATCTAAACCAATGCAATGTGATACCTGTTTGCAGGACACATACTCAAATTACATCAGGCTGCAAGAATATAGGTTCTTACAAAGATTACAGCTCAGGAAACTAATAAGAACCAATGTCACATCTTCCAGTAGTGGTGGGAGACTAACAATGTCATCCTTTACACAGATATTCTTCACATTTCTCAGGTGAAAATACAATTGTGTAAAATCTTACCATAACAGTTGATGTCCTTAACTTCACTGTTGCAGTATTCCTAATAGAAGGCATCTCCTGTCAAGGATAGCCCAACGCCCAGCCGGTATATCAAAGTTTTACTACTTACAGTGCTGTATGACATGCATAAGCTACCTGCGCAAGACATACGGCAAAAAGGTTGTACGGATGCACCCATTCCAAACAGAAAATGCCCCAGGAGGAACAGAATATTTCTAGGGCAAGGAGTAATGTGTGCATCCATAAGGAGAAAAAACAAAATAGCCCCTTGGCCAGGGGGGCAAGAAGAACAGGCTAGAGCAGGGGCAGGAGACAGGGAGTGAATACTGCAACAGCGAAGAGAAAGGTATCTAAGGTTATGGTAAGATTTTATACAACTGTACTATGTCCTTCCACATCAGTGTTGCAACATTCCTAACAGAAGGAAGAGTACAAAAGCTCAAGAAAGAACTTGGGAGGAGGACAGCACCGAAGAGCCCTCCAGGAACCCATGCCAGATCGCCCTGACAAAGCCCACTCTAGCCCTGGAAATAATACCCAACTTATAATGCTTAGTGAAAGTATGGACAGAAGACCAAGTAGCAGCCTCAAGGCTGGAACTGGTATTCAGCCCCTTGAAGAAAGCACCAGGGGAAGCAACAGCCCTGGTAGAATAAGTCTTTACTGAAGAGGAAAGGCATTTACCTTGAAAAAAAAACCGAAATGGCTTTACATGAGATAAGACATTTTGCTTATGAACAGTTACACCCAAAGACCTGGGATGAAAGGAAACAAAAAGCTACTCAGATTTGCAAATAACTTTAGGTTTATCCAAATAATATTGAGTAGTCTATGCAAATTCAAGGTGTGACGTGCCTATACACTGGCAGACTGTGGAGAAGGAAAAAAGGAAGGAAAATTAATAGTCTGATTAAGACAGAGTTCATTGGCCACCCTGGGCATAAAGGAAGGATTAGTATGAAGGGACATCCTGTCTCTGTGGAAAACTAAGAAAGGCGGAACAGCCATGGGAGACTCAAGTTCCTATACCCTTTTGGCCAGTGACAGCAAAAGAACAACAGTCTTCAGAGTACAATATTGCAAGAAAGCTAAAGCATGGAGCCTCAGTGAATTTTTCAAGAATAAAACTGAGGTCCCAGGAAGGTGGGATAGGCTTCCTGGGAGGCCTGATATGAAGGACACCTTTAAGAAGTTGCTTGACCTCAAATCTAGTGGCCAGAGAAGGAGTAAAGGGCAGACAAGCAGAAACTGCTGACAATTGAGCTTTACCTGAAGAATAGGCCAACCCAGCATTGAGCAGATCACACAAATAAGAGGGAACCAGAGTAACCTCCACAGGTAAGGGGATCTTCATGGTAAGAGAGGCACTAGGATAGAAAATCTCTTCCATTTGGACAAATATGATTTCCCAGTAGTAGGCTTCCTGGCCTCCTGCAGGACCTGAAGGATGTCCACAGAAAAAAAAGGTATCTAAAAGGGATCAAAATGCTATCACCCACATCATCAGTCTTTTGTAAGAAGGTCCACCTGGTGGGGTATCTTATGGTGAATGTCCCTGGCCAAGTGAGAAAAAGGGGGAACCAGTGCTGTCTGGGCCAAAAGGGAGTCACTAACAAGATTTTGGGAGAGTCCTGCCTGATTTTGTAAAGACTTTTGTTGAAAGATGAAGGGGAGGAATGGTGTACAGAAACATTCCCTTCTGAGGAAAAGATAGGGCCTCCAGTTTCCAAGCCAGAGGACTTGGGACTATGTAACAGAAGAGAGAAAGCTGTCTGTTCAGAAGGGAGGCAAAAATATCTACCTGAAGAATACCCCACTGATTGGCAATGTCCAAGAATACATCTCTGTGAAGCATCCATTCAAGAGTCTGTGTGCTGGACCTACTCAAAGAGGCTGCCACTAAATTTTTGCTCCATGGGAATGCGAACAGCCTGAAGAGTCACTTGATAGTGGACAGCTAGTTCCCAGACCTGAAGAGCTAGTCCGCAAAGAAGGTAGGACCTTCTACCCCCTTGCTTGTTGATATACATCATCACTGTGGTATTGTCTGTGAAAACTTTGAGGGGTGTGGAATGACATAGGGAATGAAAAGCTTGAAGAGCTAGAAGCAGGGCCCCCATCTCCTTTATACTGATGTAGTGTGACCTCTGGCTAAGAGGACAGAGACTGTGAACCTTGACAGAGCCAAAGGAAGATCTCCATCCCCTGCCTGAGGCAACAGTTCTTGAGTTGGGGATGGAGCTTGGAAATACAGCCTCGGGCTGAGAGGGAGATGAAGAATCCATCACTGAAGGTCGAGCTTGAGACAAGGGAGGAAGGGAACTAGGAAGTCCATGGTGTGGCAGTAATGAAGCAATACTGATGTGAAATACCACTGTAGCTAGTCCACGGCGTGGCAGTAATGAAGCCATACTGACCTGACCACTGTAGCTAGTCCACAGCATGGCAGTAATGAAGCCATACTGACCTGAGATACCACTGTAGCTAGTCCATGGCGTGGCAGTAATGAAGCCATACTGACCTGAGATACCACTGTAGTTAGTCCATGGTGTGGCAGTAATGAAGCCATACTGACCTGAGATACCACTGTAGCTAGTCCATGGCGTGGCAGTAATGAAGCCATACTGATGTGAGATACCACTGTAGCTAGTCCATGGTGTGGCAGTAATGAAGCCATAGAGATAGCACTGTAGCTTCCCATATGGAGCCTGGCTAGAGGAAGCAGGGGAAAGTACAGTTTTGTACCTGCCATAAATGTAGATGTCCGATAGGTATGCATCTGCAGTCATAACATATGGGTTGTCCTGCCTCAGGCAGCCCTTCGGTCGGGGGGATTCCAAAGTCTGGGTCTGGCCTCGGCTGATGTCGCACTTCACCCGATGTCATAGCTTCTGGGGTATAAAGGCATCAGCCGACACCATTTTCCTCAGTGTTTCTTGCCCCAGATGCCAGGTGCCCTCTAGGAAGGCTAAATTTGGATAAATGTAGAAAATTCCAAACAGTAGAAAGCAAAAAAAAAAAAATATATATATATATATACATATATACATACAAACAAATACACCATAACAGATTCCCCCAGCTAGCTAAAAGAGGGGTAAGCACCCTAGGAATACCACAGAGGGGAAGGAGGGTGGGTAATCCTGACTGCAGATGCATACCTATCGGACATCTACATTTATGGTAGGTACAAAACTGTACTATGTCCTTCAAGGATGCATCTGCAGTCATAACATATGGGTAGAATACCATAGCCAAACTGGGGGAGGAGGCACTAAGATAATGATGGTGTAGTTAAGATCCCCTGTAAAACTGCAGTTGCAAAACCTGCTCGGGATCTGGAGTATAAAGGAAGATTGTAATGCTTGGCAAATGTATGCACGGAGCTCCAAGTAGCAGCTTCTAAAATGTCTTTGGTAGCCACTCCTCGTAGGAAAGCTGTAGTGGTGGCTGTGGCTCTTGTGGAGTGAGGCCTGATATTTTCAGGAGTTGTCTTTCCATGAAAAGAGTAGCAGAATCAAATGCAATTTCCTATCCATTTTGAAATTGTCTGTTTGGAAATTGCTTTTCCTTGCACTCCTGTTGCATATGCTACCAGAAGCTGGTCAGTTTTTCTGCTGGTTTTAGTTCTGTCCAGATAGTAGCGTAGTTGTCTGTGTACATCCAAGGTGTGCAATAGTTTTTCCCCCCTGTTCTGTGGGTTAGGGAAGAACGTAGGCAAATGAATAGCTTGGTTCAAGGATACCCTGGATACCACCTTTGGCATGAAAGTAGGATTGGTTCTCAGAGACACTCTATCCTGCTGAAAGATAAGGAAAGGCTGCACTGCCATTAATGCCTGTAACTCTGATACCCTTCTTGCTGAAGTGATTGCTAGAAGGAAAGCAGTTTTCCAAGATAAGAACTGTAAGTCTGCTGATGCTGCTGGTTCAAAAGGGGGAAGTGTTAATTTTTCCAGCACAAAATTGAGATCCCATGCAGGCAGAGGTGGTTTCCTTGGAGGTTTTACATTTTTGATCCCTCTTAAGAATTGTCTGAGGAGAGGGTGAGAGAAGATAGGAGGATCCATGTTGTACTCTGCTGAAATTGCTGAAGCATGTATCTTAATGCAAGAATAGGACAGGCCATTGTGGAACAGTTCTGCTAAGTATTCTAGGATGTGTGCTAGGTTTGCCAGTGTGACATTTGTACCCTTTGATGCACTCCAAATGAGGAATCTCTTCCATTTAGCTGAGTATGTTTTTCTTGTGGAGGGTCTGCGAGCCTCCAGGATACTGTCCTTGACCCTCTGAGATAAAACATTTTGGTTTTGTTTTATGCAATTTTCCAGGCAGTTAGCTGCAACGTTTTCAAGTTTGGATGCAGGGTCTTGTAGTTGTTCTGCGTTAGAAGTAAAGGCCATAGAGGTAGAGGCCATGAGTTCGTCCGAGACATGCTTCTCAGTAGCGGATACCAATGCTGCCTTGGTCAGTCTGAAGCTATCAGAATCACCTTTGGCTGTTCCTCCCTGATCTTCAGTAGAACTTTGTACATCAATGGGAGAGGTGGAAAGGCATAAACTGTCAGGGTCTTCCAGCTGAAAGAAAGGGAGTCCACCCTCCAGGCTTGTGGGTGGTATTCTCTTGAGCAGAATTTCTTCAGTTTGTGGTTGAGTGGGGAGGCGACCAGGTCTATCTCTGGCATTCCCCATTTCTTTGTTATGTTTTTGAAGATGTCTGGATGCAGCATCCATTCGTGAGCATCCGTGGTAGTTCTGCTTAAGCTGTCTGCTAGTGAATTCTCTTTTCCTGGTACGAATTTGGCCTGCAGTTGAATGTTGAGATTCAGGCCTAGGTTCCACAGGTCCATTGCCATCCGGCATAGAGGGTAGGAATGCGTGCCTCCCTGTTTGTTGATGTACCACATGACTGTGGTATTGTCTGTCCTTATCAGCAGATGTCCTTGCTGGAGGAAAGGTTTGAATGCCTCGATTGCATGCTTCACTGCCAGCATCTCCTTTAGATTTATGTGTAGATTCAGCTGGTCTTGAGACCATAGGCCTTGGATACACTTGTCTTCCATGTGTGCCCCCCAGCCTAGGTCTGAGGCGTCCGTGGTGATGGTCTGCCTTGGTTGTGGTTTGTGGAAAGGCAACCCTCTGTTGGTCTGGCAGGCCTGAGCCCACCACAGGAATTCTTTTTTCAGACATGGAATGATTGGTATCATGGTTTCTAGACTGTGTCTGTGTTGAGACCATACATTCCTTAGGTACCATTGTAATTTTCTCATATGCAGCCTGGCATGCGGGATCAAGATTATGCAAGATGCCATGTAACCCAGGGCCTGCAGGAGTTTCCTTGCAGTAAGCTGAGTTTGTCTTGTCAAAGCCATGAAGTAGACTGGTAGTTGCTTTTGTTTTTCTTCTGTGAGAAAAGTCATCTGAGTTATTGTGTCCAGTTCTGCACCCAAAAATGTTACCTTTGGGATGGCACTAGTCTTGACTTCTGGATGTTGACTGTGTACCCCAAGGCTTGTAACAGTTGTATGACATAGGCCAAATCCTTTATTATTTTTGTCTTGTTGTCCGCTTGTATTAGGCAGTCGTCCAGGTATGGGTAGATCTGAATTCCCTGAAGCCTGCAATGTGCAATTACTGATGCCAGGCATTTCATGAATACTCTGGGCGCAGTAGATAAGCCAAAGGGCAATGCTGAGAATTGATAATGCTCTGATCCTGCAAGAAATCTGAGGTGTCTTCTGCAATCTGGTCGTATAAGGACGTGCAGGTATGCCTCCTTGAGATCTAGAGTCACCAGCCAAGACTCCTTGCCCAACATGGGAAGAAGTTGCTGTAGGGTCAGCATCTTGAATTTTGGTACAATGAGATATGTGTTTAGTGCGGACAAGTCGAGAATAGGCCTCCATTGAGTTTCTTTTCTTGGTACAAGGAATAGTCTGGAGTAAAATCCTTGGCCTTGTTCCATAGATGGTACCCTTTCTATTGCTCTCATCCTTAGTAAGTTGATGATTTGTTTTAGAGCCTCTGGCTTCTGGCTTGGTGGAAGGTTTGGCATTCCTCTCTTTTTGGTAAAGTGTGGAAGTGAAACCTGTAGCCTTTGTCTATTGTTTGCAATGTCCATTTGTCTCCTGTAATGCAATGCCAGTTTTTTGAAAATAAAGCTAACTTTCCGCCCAAGGGTGCTTCCAGTTGCTCCCTGGTAGGCGGAATCAGAGCCAAGTCATTGTGTCTGTCCTGTGGAAGTGGTTGTAGTCGCAGCTGTGGCGGTACTCCTCTGGTTGGCAGGTTGCCACTGACGACCCCTGTAGGCACCCCTAGATTGACCTCTGCCTCTTGGGCATCTATTTCTGCCTCTCTGTGCTCTGGAGGTGTCTGGAAAGGACCAATTTTTTGAAGGCCAGTTTCTGCTGAACCTCGGAGGTTGGACCTGCAGAAAATCCTTGACTGTTTGTACAGATTTAGCTTTTTCTTCCACTTTCTTTAGAATCTCCTGTGCAGGGGAGCCAAATAAACTTTGTTTCTCCATAGGGGCCTCTAGGAGTTTAGACTTGACATGGTCTGGCAAGGATTGCTCTTTTAGCCAGGCATGCCTTCGAATCACTGCTCCAGTCATAGCTGATCCAAATGAAGCCTCCAGTGCATCATAGCCACATTTTAAGAAATGATTACTGACCTGCTGAGAGTTGTGTACCAATGTGTACCAAATCCTGAAGGGACTTACGGTCTAAAGGTTCAGGAGAGGAAAGCTTTTTATTCAGCTGATCTAACAAAAATTCCTGGTACTGTATCATATGGAATTGACAGTTTAAAGCCCTGGCAGAAAGAGTAGCAGATGTATAAACCTTTTTACCCCATCTCTCTAATGCTCTTGACTCTCTTTCAGAGGGTAGGGGTTTTTTGGCAGTGGCAGCTGCAACACCCTTTGGGCCCTGAGAAATAGTTTCTGGGTCTGCAGTATGGGCCTTATACAAGTGGAAGTGAGAATCCGGGACCCTGTAATATCTGTCAGGTTTGGCAGGGGCCGGGGGAAGAGAATCAGGGGCAGAACTGGCATCATTGTATGCATCATCAACAACTGACAGTACAGGTGGTATGGCTAAAGGCCTATGCTGTGGCAAGTGTAAAAAAGTCCTTAGCCTTTTCCTAGAATCAGAAAAATCCTGACCCTGCCATTGAAAGTGTTCCCTCATTGAGTGTAAAGTTTCCCCAAAGGAAAATTCTTCTGGGGGGGAGGCAGAAGGAATTAAGTCTTCTGCATCCGAATCCTCATAAGGTGAGTATGGTCCTTCCTGATGGTCTGATAAATCTGATCCATCCGAGGAATAATCAGAGGAGAGAGGTTCAGGGGGTTCATTCCTAGGCCATTTGTCAGGAGGAGGATGTGAGGCCCTGTCTGGGTGAGGTTGGGATCCCCTAATCAGAGATATAAGGTCCTCAGCAAGGCTGAGAATCTGAGAACTTGAGGAAGGTCTCTGAGAGGAAGCTTTTGTTGGTAAGGCCTTGGAAATTTTAGCTGCTTTAGCCCTGGAGAAGGCCTTAATAGACATGGAAGCAGGGGGTCTAGCTGCCCCACGTGCAGGAGTAGAGATGTCCAATGGAATGGTGTCGGACAATTCTTGTGCGCCTGCTTCTTCGGTAGGAATTTCTGTAGCCGACTCAGCCGAGGCCTCTCTGGCCTCGGTTGTCGGAGGCATGTTTTCAGCAGAAGGAAGAACCGAGGACTCGGTTTCAGCCGAAACAGAGACACTCGCGGTAGGCCTAACCGTGGTTTCAGCCGAAACCGGGCATGAGTGTCGGTCCTTTTCCTTGCGTTTTTTGGCTAAATGTGTAGTCAGAGTCTCTGACGGCATTTTATATGCAAAAGAGGGACCAAAAAACTCTTCTGCAAACTCCGACCGACGTCTAAGTGTCCGTTGGTTGAAGGAAGCACAGGCTAAACAAGCTGATACGTCGTGGTCTGGGCCTAAGCAAGGAAGGCAGTAAGAGTGGAAATCCTTAGGAGGTATTTGTTTCCCACAAGTTAAACAATTATTTACTTTGTCTGACATCGGCTGAGGCAAGAAAGAGTCCCCAATGGGGTACTTAGCTTTTTTAGAAGTCTTCGGTAGCTGAAATCTCTGGATCTGACCGACCGGCACTTGCAAACAGCTTCTGCTTCGGGCACCGCGCGGCAAGAAAGACTGGGGAAAATGGTGTCGGCTGATGCCTTTATACTCCAGAAGCTATGACGTCGGGTGAAGTGCGACATCAGACGAGGCCAGACCCAGACTTTGGAATCCGGCCGACCGAAGGGCTACCTGAGGCAGGACAACCCATATGTTATGACTGCAGATGCATCCTTGAAGGACATCGGTGGAAGCCATAAACCTGAGCACCCTGACAAAGTCCTCGGTCTTGAATGACTTCAGAAGAAGAGAGTGGAAAAAGACAATAAGAGACAGGACACTAGAGCAGGTAGAGATGCCAGCATGGGGATGGTCTGGATCCTGCAACCGAGGAAAACATGATCCTGAGAAGGTGGTCAGTGAGGAAAGTTTATGGTGAACCCCAGACTCTAACAAGAAAATAGTAAACTGAAGTTCTTGAAGGACAGCCTCAGGGGAGGAAGCTTAAATGAGCAGATCTTCCAGATAAGGACAGATCTGAACTCCTCCCATACTGCAAAAAGCAATTATAGGAGCAGGATATTTGCTGAAGATCCCTGGGGCAGTAGAAAGACTAAAGGGAAAAGCAGAGAACTGAAAATGCAAGGAAGAAACAGAGAAGTGTAAAAATCTCCTGAAAAGGGGATGGCTGGGGATATAAGGTAGGTAACCTTGAGATACAGGGATACCAGAAAAGCCTGGGGAAGAATTGGAAACAAGGTGTTGCTCATCTAGTCAGGATGTAATAGACTAGTCTTTGTGGGTTCTGTTCAAGCAGCTTTATTACATACATATACATTAGAATAGAAAAAAGCAAGTGGACTGGTAGGAGAAAGCTGGAAAAAGCTAATACAAATCACGTATTGCTACTGCAACAAATCCTTTATTGTGGTAAGCGCTTTCAGTGGTACAAATGTTCCACCTTCATCAGACCAAGAACAACGTGCAACAAATACATATATATACTCTTGTTACTCAATTAATTATCAAATTACTCTATAAGTGACTCAATTAACCAATAAATAAAATAAAATACAGTATTAAAATAAATAGTAATAAAACCTATTCTCTCAAGTAAGATACACTATTACAATGCTATAACCATACTAAACTCACAAAACTTTTAAAATATATTCCAAGAAAAATTACAAAATAATGCTACTAGGGGTTACTTAAAAAATGTACAATGGTCAGTATTGGATTTAATACCCTCGATATGAGTGGCACACAAAAATGAATTAATGATTAAATAAAATACAAGACCTATATTTATGTTTTATACATATGTTATACAAATATAAAGGTTGTGTCATATAATTTATGTAGTCAAATAAAATGAATAGAAACACATATAATAAATGCATGCTGGTCAGGAACAGATATCGAAACATTATTATAATACTATATAACTAAGGATCAAAATATAAATAGAAATCACTGTATATATGAAAACCAGTTAATACTGCATACTATAAATGGAACATCAAGTTTATATTCTATTATGTTAATAACCTTATGAAAAAATTTTTTTTTTTATGTGTTATCTATTTAATGCTTTCAATTTTAAATCTAAATGGAAAGCATTAAATAGATAACACATAAAAAAATGTTTTCATAAGGTTATTAACATAATGGAATATAAACTTGATGTTCCATTTATAGTATGCATATTAACTGGTTTTCATATATACAGTGATTTCTATTTATATTGTGATCCTTAGTTATATAGTATTATAATAATGTTTAGATATCTGTTCCTGACCAGCATGCATTTATTATATGTGTTTCTATTCATTTTATTTGACTACATAAATTATATGACACAACCTTTATATTTGTATAACATATGTATAAAACATAAATATAGGTCTTGTATTTTATTTAATCATCAATTCATTTTTGTGTGCCACTCATATCGAGGGTATTAAATCCAATACTGACCATTGTAGATTTTTTAAGTAACCCCTAGTAGCATTATTTTGTAATTTTTCTTGGAATATATTTTAAAAGTTTTGTGAGTTTAGTATGGTTATAGCATTGTAATAGTGTATCTTACTTGAGAGAATAGGTTTTATTACTATTTAATACTGTATTTTTATTTTATTTTATTTATTGGTTAATTGAGTCACTTGTAGAGTAATTTGATAATTAATTGAGTAACAAGAGTATACATATGTATTTGTTACACACTGTTCTTGGTCTGATGAAGGCGGAACGTTTGTACCACTGAAAGCGCTTACCACAATAAAGGATTTGTTGCAGTAGCAATACGTGATTTGTATTAGCTTTTTCCAGCTTTCTCCTACCACCCCACTTGCTTTTTTCTATTTCAGTAGTTTTTCTTGTCCTTTGATACATATACATTAGGCTTGAGGCTTAAGGACTTTAACTTAGATAAACTTATATTCAAATTAGCTATTACATTCATACATGCTCACTCTCTGGCTGCACTCTCAAAGTGACACTGAAGCTAGCACGTGCTTGCTATTTATAAACATGCTCAGTCATTGAAATGCTTCTTAAAAATATAGCAGACACACCCTCTGTTCTACACCCTCCATCTTTGAGAAATCGGTCATGCAATACTGACAATATCAGTTGACATGCAATCAATACAAGTAATTCTTCGTCATGCAATTATACAGAACTACATATATATATATATATATATATATATATATATATATATATATATATATATATACATGTCCAGGTCGCTGTGTATTTCGCACCAGGTCTGGAAATACGACCAAATCATGTGACATAAAATTTAGAATTAGATTTAGCAACTGGGACTGTCTCTGAATGTTCAACCTTAGGGACATCAGGAACATCACCGGGAACAGAAGTAGAAGTTAAGACCCATTCTGCAGCAGGAACATTGTTGGGATCACTATGAAATCCAGCGTCTGTATCACAGGAACAATGCTGCAATATCAATTCTGCTACAGGAAGAAGATGTCTGCGATTTCTCCTGTACTCCACACTCTCACATTCTATGAAGTAGGATCTCATCTCTATACATATACCTGTTACTTGACCAATCCGGTCGAAACCTTTCACCGTTTGTATCCTTACTGTCTCTTCTCCTTTCAATGGACGAAGAAATCTACTCGACTGATCATAGATGGACTTCTGGAAAGAACACTTCCTGAATAATTGGGCTCTAATGGTTCTGTTGTTCTTAGCTTTAGGCTTCAATAAACTGGAACTAATAGACAGTGTTGTTCTGGTTTGCCTAAGCAGAAGTGAGTAGGCGAGCAAAGTATATCATCACAGGATATGTTTCTGAGATTAAGTAAATTCAAAAAGACATAGGTATTGTCACACGTTGACCTTTCAAGTAAATGCTTTGCACTCTGTACCACATATTCAGCTAGTTCATTTGGCTGTGGTTATTCTGGACTACTAGTAACATGTACAAAGTCCCATTCTGTTGCAAATTTTTGAAACTGACTAGTAAATTGAGTACCACTGCCAGAAACAAAGTTTATGTGGACTACCATGGACCGAGAAATGACGTTTCAACTTAGTGGTAACAGCAGTGGACATTAGATTAGGTAGTAAATCGATCTCAAACCAGTTCAAATAAGAGTCTACCAATAATAAGCAATGCCGATTGTTCCACTTGGATATATCAGCGGCTACTGTTGACCAAGGTAGTTCAGGAACTTGACTTAGCTGAAGTGTTCTCTTTGCAAATGCGGTTTAGTACTATTGCATACTGAACAAGAAGAAAGTCCTTTATCAATATCTTTTACTTGAGAAGGCCAAAATACTAGTTCTCTCAAAATCTGGATATATTCATGTTGTAAGGAAGCAGGAACAATTTTAGGACCTTTGAAAATAATGCCAATTTCCAACAACATCTCATCTCTGTAAGGAAAACAGGTTTCCACTTCAGGTGGTACACTAGATTGCTTTGACAGTCATCTAACATTAATGTAGTGGTTGAGCTTTTGCAGAATTGGATCAGTCTTTGCATGATCTCTCAGCTCAAGTCTTGTGGTAGAAAAATTACACATTTCCATTACGTCAAAGTCAAATTCTCTGTGTCAAACTGTTCTGTTGTATTTCTGGGCGATCTGGATAAGGTATTAGCCAGATAAAGAAGTCTGCCTTTTGTATAGACCATTTTGAAGTTGTACTTTTGCAATTTGAGGATCATTCTTTGTAATCTCACTGGAGCTGAATGCATAGGTTTCTTTAGACTAGTAACTAGAGGTTGGTGATCAGTTTTAATCTGAATAGCTCAACCACAGATATAATCATGAAACTTTGAACATGTAAATACTATTGCCAAAAGTTCTTTCTCAATTTGAGCATATTGTATTTCAGTTTGGGTAAGGGTTGCAGATGCATAGCCTACTGGTCTGCCTTCTTGAAGAATAACTGTGCCAAGACCAAATTTTGAAGCATCACAGGAAAGAGTGACTGATTTATTGATATCATAGTATGTTAATGTAGGTAGGGTGGCAATTTTCTGTTTAAGGCCTTCAAATGTTTTCTGGTGCTGTTCCAACCAAGACTATGTAACATTTTTGAGCATCAGTTCTCTCAAAGGTGCTGCAAACTCACTGAAGTCTGGCATAAACTTGCCTAAATAGTTGACCATGCCAAGGTAGAGCTTGAACAATATTTGGTGCTGGCATCTCAGGAATAGTTGCTTGCTTACAGAGATATGGTCTCAAGCCAGTGCTGGTCAATAAATTACCTACATATGTAACTTCTGGTAGTCTGAATTTGTACTTCAGAGGATTGAGCTTTAAGTTCACTTCACATGCTCTGTCTAGAACTTTCTTAAGGTTTCTGTCATGCTCTGCTTCACCACTGCCTCCAACCAATAAATCATCAGCTATAATGGTATAAGGATAACCTGAAAAAATGTTCCCCATTGCATGCTGGAAGACTTCACTTGCAGAATTTATTCCAAATGGCATCCTTAGGAATCTATATCAGCCAAAAGGGGTACTGAAAGTAGTCAGTAATGCACACTTGCAATCAAGCATCGCTTGCCAAAATGAACTTTTTGCATCCAAGACAGAAAAAAACAGTGGCATTCGGTATTAGGGCGCAACTTCTTTGACTGTATGCATTGGATGATGATGAGTCCTTAATTTATTTTATTTATTTATTTTACATTTTATTTTACATTTGTTGACCGGGCTAGTCTGGCTGGATACATGTCCATTTTCAGCAGAGGCCCGAGGAGAAAAGTTCCACTATATACTAAGTACATTACATAAAAAATTGACTACTCTAAGATATAGCTAAATCAGAAATTACAAAAACAAAAAGAATGAAAGATAATTTCAAAGAGAAACAAGTTTACAATATGCAGTTCATTAAATATCAACAATTGTACAAAATGTACATACTTTAATCTCAACAGTAAAGGAACAGAACTGAATAGGGTAGAGATGAAAAGAGAGGAGGAGAAACAGAGTAAGAGAAAAAGGTTAGTCAGGTGTACTGCAGGAACAAAGCCAATGATTTTGGAAGTACAGTTTAATTTTCTGTTTGAAAAGTGGCAGGGATGTAGTCAGAGTTATGTCACAAGGTAAGAGATTCCAACTTCTACCTATTGTGTTAGTGAATAGAGAATCACCTGCTGTGTTGTTTGCCTTTATAGATTTTGTCATGAGTTTACTAGAGGAGCGAAGTGAGTTAAGATTGTTGTAAGGGATTAGAAGTTGAGAGAGTATTGGGGTGTTGTCAGGTAGGTGTAATATGTTGTGGGCAATAGTGAGTTGAGGAATTATAAGGTAGTTTTGAAATTCAAGCCAGCCTAGTTGTTTTAGGTTTATACAATGGTGGGTCCTAAAGGGGTTACTAGTGGCGAAGCGAGCTATGTTGTTATAGCAAGTAGCAAGTTTAAGATTAATTTTCTTAAGGTTTGTATAAATAGGGGAAGCATATAGGAGAGTTGATAAAAGATGAGATTGTGCAATCTTGGTTCTAGTTGTTGGGGTTAGAAAAGGTTTGATACGATATAGGGATCCTATTTTTCTGTTAACTAACCTGATGTTGTTGTTAATGTGCTGATCGAAGGAGAGATTATTGTCAATGGTTATTCCTAAAAGTTTTGTAGTTGTATCAGGTGAGATGATAGTACCATTATTTGAGGAAATGGTAAAGTTTAAAGGGGGGGACCGAGTGGTGGGGGAGAAGAGGAGGAGTTTTGTTTTTTTGGCATTTAGTAGGAGAAACCGTCTAGAAAACCAAGTTTCTACAGTATTAAAGGTATTTTGGGTCAGTGAGATCAGTTCAGTAGAGGATGGTGCCGAGCAGATAAGGGTTGAATCATCTGCGTATTGTATGCAGGTTGCTTGTGGGATTGCAGTCTGAAGATCGTTAATAAAGAGGGAGAACAGAAGTAGACCAAGAATGGAGCCCTGGGGAACTCCGATGGAAATGGGCAAGAGTGATGAGATATGGTTTTCCCATATTACTGCTTGTTGTCTGTTGTCAAGATAAGATCTAAACCAATTAATGACGAATTTATCACAAGAGAGGGATTCAAGAATGTTAATTAAGAGAGAGTGGTTGACCATGTCGAAAGCTTTAGAGAAATCAATGAAAAGAGCGGAAGAGAGAGTATTGTTGTTTCGAATTTTGTTGACAGTATCTACAAAGGAAAGAAGGGCAGTGGTGGTACTGTGGTGAGGTCTAAAACCATGCTGACAGTTTGCTATTATGTTGTGAAGAGAGAGATAGTGCACAAGTTGCTGATGAATACATTTTTCCATGATTTTTGCTAGGGGTGAGAGAAGGGCAATTGCTCTAAAGTTGGAAGGGTCAAGGGAGTTACTACCTTTATGTAGTGGGATAATATAGGAGACTTTCCAGATGTTAGGGATGGTTCCCTCTTGGATAGTTCTGTTTATAAGTAAGGATATAGGATATGCAATTTCTTTGGCAGCTTTCTGAAGGAAAAGAGAAGGGAGCTTGTCAGCAGAAGGGGTACAAGGTTTCAGTTTGTGAATGAGTCTGTAGATAAAAGAAGTAGATATAGGTTTTAGAGAGAAGTTGTAGGAGGAGTTAGCTATATTAGTTGGAATATACGAGTTGTTGGTGTTCATTTGTTTGGCTAGGGATTGAATAGTTTCAGAGAAAAAAAGAGTTGAATGCATTAGCAGTCTGGAGAGGGGTTTCTGGGTCAGCATTAAGTGGGGGAGGAGTTTTAGCAATTCCTGGGGAAAGAAGTCTATTTACTGATGACCAGAATTGTTTAGAATTGTTAAGATGGGTTTCCTGAAGTTCACAGTAGAAGTTTTTCTTGTCAGACATTATTGATTTCTTAGCCAGATTTCTAAGCTGGCGGAAATGAACTAAATCAGGGTTTTGTCTATGGCATCTCCATTTCGTCCATGCTTTGTTTCTAGTCTGAATGAGTTTTTTAGTATCGTTGGTAAGCCATGGGGCTGTTTTGGTCTTTACTCTAATAGAACGTTCTGGAGCATGTGTATCCAGTATGGATAAGAAGGTAGTATTAAAGAATAAGACTGCCTCCTCCAGGGGAAGTGATTTTAAGCAATTCCAATTGCATGCTCTCAGTTCAGCTTGAAAAAGGTCTATGTTAAAATGCTTGATAGAATGAATTAGCCTTGTATTTGGGAGGTTAAAACATTCTGACTTTTGTCTAGTAATGTAGGTTAGGGAGTGGTCGCTGATATCGTCTGGCATAGTACCTACTTTATACTGTTTGTTGACTTTATTTGTGAGTATCCAGTCTAATATACTCTCTTTCTTACTGGACGTATTGACTCTTGTAGTTGAGGTAATAGTTTGGGTGAAACCATGTAGGTTAATATGAGAGGAGGGATTGTCAGCATTAATAGTGTTCCAATCGATGTTAACGTCGCCAAGAATTATGGTTTCTTGGGGGTAGGTGGTAGAAACCCAGCTAAGAAAGTCTTCTAATATTGGAATGTTATTACCTGGAGGAAGATACAAGCAAATAAAGTAAATGGCTTTTTTGGCATTAAGTTGGAATTTAATAATGATGGCTTCTATTTTGCTATCTTGGTTTGGACATGCTGGTTGAGTAGAGATGTTAAGTTGATTTTTGAAAAGTATTGCTACTCCACCACCCGTCATGTCTTACTATATTATAACCTTGGGGTATAATCTCTGAGTCTTTTGTGCCTGGGTTTAGCCAGGTTTCAGAGAGGCAAATAATGTCAAAAGAGTGGATATCTAAGAGGGCATGGATGAAGGGTATTTTCTTATTTATGCTTTGAATGTTAAGGTGTCCTATGAGGAAGTTATTATTGAGGTTAGGTGAGCAGTTTTGGGGAGGAGGGGAGATAGGGCCAGGGTTGGGGTGGATGTCACCATCTTGTAGTGTAGGATTAACTAGTTTAGTTAAATATTTGCTCTTTAGAAATGTTAGAGGTTTTGTTTTTTTGTCTGATTGTAGTAGGTAGGTAAGGTGATGTAGTCTGTGGAATTTAGATAGATGATAGCTAGGGGTGGAATTAACATAGAGTATGATGTGAAAGTGAATATAGTAGAAGTGTGTTTTTGTGAGGAGTTATGATAGTTAAGTGAAATTTCAAAGAAGGTGAGATGGTATGTTGAGAGAAGGGTGGTCAAGAGTAAGACAGAGTATAGGCATAGTTGGTAGGTAGGGAGTCATTATTTGGTATTCCGAGAAGTGAGTAGGAAAGAGGACAATACAAAGGAGAGAGAATGAGTGTGGTAAGCAAGAGAGGGGGTAGTATATCTATTTAAAAAATGTTGGTGAATAAGAATTGGATTCTGTAGGGAGTAAAGAATGATATGACTGGAGAAGAAAGAGGAGGGGTAAAGAGAGAAGTATAAGAATAGGAGAAAGGTAATATAAGAATTAAGGTAATAGGGCAAAGAAAGAGAGTGGAAGGGGTGTGTTAAGGCTTGGTAACAATTTGGCGGAAGGAGAGGGATAGGATAGGAGGGATAGGGGTGTGGCTGTAGAGCTATAAGACTAGGACCGCTGGGGGTGGGTGGGAATTGGGGGTAGGGTGGGGAGCGGAGTGAGCCCGGAGCGCGAACGGAGCGGGTTACAGCCACTAAGGAGAGATGAGGAAGGAGACAATCAGCTAAATAGGTAAGGAAGGTGGGATACGAATGTAGCTAAATAGAAGGGGTAGGATAGAAGCCAGAGAGCACCAGTGATGAAAAAAGTGTCAGGTAAGAGGAGGTTAGCGTAAAAGCATACAGTAGGAGAAGTGGAGAAGAGGGTAAAGTGTAGAAGAAGGGGAGGTTACTGGTGTACAATAGTAAAGCTATGAGAGAGTTAGGTGGATAATAAGGTAAAGTAGAGGTTAAAAGGAGGAATGGAAAAAACAATTCCTAGCTATGTAGCCTGGCAAGGGCTAGTTAAAGCCATACAGTGCAGGAGAGAGGGAGCCAAGGTGGGAGTAGACCACCTACAGTATAGTATAAGTAAGCAGGAGGGAGAGGGGGGAAAACTGAAGTAAGACAGTAGAGAGGTAGAGGGAAATAAAAATATGGCTGGGAGAGAACAGTTTACGTTAGGAGTGGGAGGGCTAAGAAAGGGTGGTACTGGCTGCCGGAGACTAAGGCACAGGCAATCTAAACAACTCTATAGGAAGACCTGGTAGGAGCCCAGGTATATGAACATTACAGAGCCCAAACCTACTTTGTATTCCAAGATCAGAGTTATATCTTTTGAGGTATGAGGCAAACAAAGTCACAGTCACTGTGGGAAGACCAAGTTCGATGGTCACCAGTTGGGAGTAAGTTGGGACAGGTGTCTGTAGAGCTATTAACTTTAGGGGAGAAGGTAGGCAGGAGGAGAGAAAGAAATAAGAACAAGGTTAGCATATGTATATGTAAAAATAATCAACATTAACCAACAGTGGAATTATAGCAGTAGTAACAACTAAGATGAATACATGAACATACACATTGAAAATCTTGGTCACATCTTAGTCCTTCTTCATGCTAAAATACAGCAATTACAGAAATCAACAGTGTGCACAAACCATTACCAGGAGACAGTAAATAGGAAAGACTAGACAATAAACTATATCTAGTGCAAAACAAACCAGTCAGGTGTCTATGTTGTCACCAGAATTAGGCTGAATATATACAGAGCTTACTAAAATATAGAGTGCTAGTACAACGCAAACCCAACTTTTATACAAATGGAGTTCTTTGAAATAGAGCACAGGTGCATCAATAGAACAAATATTAGCAAAAGCTATGTCTATGGACAGTTTATATTTAGAGTGAAGATAAGGTTATCTGGATAGGTAGAGAAGGAGTACCCAAAACAAAAGGTAGGTCGAGAAGTGTCCATAAGGGAACAGGCTGCAGGAGATGTAAAACATGGAAGCTTCATTTAAAAGGAAGCATTCAGAGGCCTATTGTGAATGTAGTAGGGATACCCCAACAGAACATTAAAAGTCATCTGGGGAGGGTAAGAGAGTAGCAAACGCCAAGAATTAACTGTAGCGCTAAAAGCGTGAGTACAGTAGTAGGCGTTTTAGGAAAAGAAGCGGGTTAGTGAGTAAAAAGGGCAGACGCCGAGTAATTACTGTAGCGCTAAAAGCGCGAGTACAGTAGAAGGCGTTTAGAATGCAAAGTGGGTTAGGAACTGCTTCCTAATCAAAAAGGCAACAGGAACTATAGAGATCACTTTAGAGGGAAGTGTAGCAGTATCATCGTGCAGGCGATCTGCTATAATAGGGTTCCCGTTGAGGTTTGGGACAGCGGGGAACGCCAACTAAGCACGTGGGTAATCTCCACATGAGTGGCGCAGTTTAGGCAGTATAGACGCTACTAGGTACAGAAACAACATAACAGTAAGGCATACAAGGTCTAAAATCAAATACGCTAGCCCCAACAGTTAAATCTGAATTGTTCAACAGAAGCGCTGTACTAATTAAATAAAGGCTCAACACAGGAGTCGCCCTAGATAACATTCAACACACTGAGTTAAAAAGTGAGAACTAGCGTGTACAACCTCGTTTATATGCACCTAGTATAGCTAAGCCATTTAGACTTAAAAAAACAAATAAGCAGCTATGAACTCCGTAGTAATAAGCACAGTGTGTCTTATCAAAATAAAGAAAACAGCAGCACCAAAGACAGTCTGATATAATTCTTAACCTATAGCAGATTAAAACAAAACATCAGAGAACCAACAACATGTTACATTCGCAAAAAACAAGTTCTTCACAAGGTAGAAAAAATAACATATCAATTACAGGCTGGATACTCCGTTGAGGTGAACCTACCAGAGAAGCTCGCCAGGGCTCTGGACAGGTTCAAATCTCTTGGGTCAATGCATATTCTGATTTCTTCTGAGCCTTTTTTGTTGGCTGCTAAAATGGATGACACCCATTCAGTTGGTTCTGTAACTGGACAAATGACACCATGCTGCACCACTTTATCCAACTCTGTTTTGACTTTATCCTGCATAGCTATCAGAACTTTTCTTGCTGGTCTGACTACTGGACCGACCTTTGGGTCTAACTTCATGGAATACACAACTGGAAGTTTGCCCAACTTGTCATCGAAAACATCAAAATTCTCTGAGAAAATGGCTTCAGTAAAACTGAAACTAGGATATGTGCTTATATGATGAACTTCTTTGGTAAAAGAAAGTTGATTAATTCTCAAACTGTCTCAGTGACCCAATAATGACTAACAGATCTTCAAACTACATAGAATAATAAGCTGTACCAGTTCCTAACCATATAACTTGCTTCATCTGACCACAAATCCTACTTCTCCACCTTTCAAAATAACCACAAGACCAACCTCAAAAAATTCTGGAATGGCATCTCCACCCTCCTCAATCCTGGAAAAAGAGACAACCCCTGCCCTGACCCAAATGTCCCAGATCACCCAATTTAACTCCTTCTTTATTGATTCTATAGCCAAACTACTTCCTTCCCCAACAAAGCTTCACTTCCACCTCCTTCTATCTCTCCCTCCCCTAACACTACCACCTCCCAACCCCTTTCCTTCACTATCAAACCCATTCCTACCGCCCATCATAAAAAAACTCCTTCAGAAACTGAAACCATGCTCAAATGCCCCTGATGACCTTCCTTCCCACTTCCTAGAAATTGTTGCTGATGCAGTCACCTTTTCCCATCTCCAGTCTAATAAAACCACTAAATCCAAGAAAACTAGGTACCCCTCCTCTGGAAAAAGGCCTATATAATTCCCATTCACAAAGGAGGTAATAACAACATTCCCAATTTTCGGCCAATTGCTATCTTATCCTCTATCTCAAAAGTTCTAGAAAAGTGTATTCATATTCAACTTCTACCCTACCTCACAGACAACCACCTACTTACCCCCACACAACATGGTTTTAGACCTGGCCACAGTACCACAAAGCCTGGGATTCCGTCTGTCTAGTGTCCACCCTGCTTCTGGACTTATCCACGGCCTTTGACACCATCTCCCATAACCTTCTCTTATCTAAACTCTCTAATCTAAACCTATCCCACTCTTCTGTCAAATGGTTTTCTAGTTACCTCTCCAACAGACAACAAGCTGTCAAATGGAAAAAAGCCACCTCCTCCTACCTTAATACACCTACAAGCATACCCCAGGGTTCCATATTGGGTCCCCTAATGTTCAACATTTTCATAAATGACTTCCACCAAAACATTTCTAGTGCTAAACCGATTCAGTACGCAGATAACTCTATGATCATCTGCTCCACCACTTCCACCTCCACTCTCTTAAAATTAACACAGGATGCTTTCTCTTATACCGAACATTGGATGATAGACAACCACCTATCACTCAATGCTTCAAAAACTAAAATTATTTTCCACTTCAAAAAGTACCATTATAGACAAGAGCTCATTCTCCATTACTAGTCAACACAATACCTCTCTCGAGGTAGCCTCCCATGCAAAACGTCTAGGAGTCTTTACTGATGAACAGTTAAAATATGATACCCACCTACTAACCAATATAAAGAAAAATCACCAGAAACTAGGCATGCTGTACCACCATAACCGCTACATCACTCCCATTAGTAAACGTGTACTCTCTAACACCTTCCTCAGTCCTTCTTTCCTATCTGGCACTCCACTTCTTACCACCCTTCAGTCTTCTCTAAAGACAAAGCTGTCCTCCTGTTATAACAGAATTGCTAAGTTTGCTAGCGGCTATAAATCTTCCTCCCACCACTGAAATGCCTTACACAAACTAAATTGGCTTGAATTTCCCAACCATCTTACCTACATTCAACTTACTCATGCCCATAAACTCCTCTTTAATCCCTCCATCTGCCCCTCCCATGCCTCCTCCTTCAAAGTGCACCTGCCCAACAGACTTCTAAGATCCAATAATCATAATTTGCTTGAACTGCACAAGCCTGCTCGTCCTCCAGGCAAACACCTGCTATCCTTTTCCCTGGCTCACCTCTGGAACTTCCTGCCATCTCTTAGTCATGCTACAGACAACCAGTCTACCTTTAAAACCCTGCTTCATTCCCATCTCACAACCCTCTGGGAATGTTCCTGCTTTCATCACACGACTCCCCTCTTTGTCCCCATTTTTCACACTCCTTTACTTCTCTCTTCATCACACGGAGCTGCTCGGACTACCACCATCTTCATTTTTCTCATTCACTCCTACTCAAACTACTTTTGTTTCTTATTGTCCCACCTGTCTTACATTCAACAGTTAACACCTTTTATCCCCATCCTACTTTAACTCTAACATTTCATGTAAAACTGTAATGTCACCCCTGTTATTTCACATTGTAACAAATCTAACAGGAATATGCACCAATGGATTTTTATTTTAACTGACTTATTTATGTGTGTGTGCGTGTGTAATTTTACCTTGTGCTTTTTTGGCTGTATTTTCACTGCAATAGTGGATTTTTGTCATGTTGTGTAATACCATCGTTCTTCAATAGTATTACATAAATGTAAATGCATTGTCTTCATATTATATTGTTGTTCATGGAGCTTTACTCCCCAGGACTCCATTGAAAATGGGCTCTTCTTGGCCCAATGGACTATCCCGGTAAACAAACTGTAAAATAAAATAAAATAAATAAAAAAAATAACAAGAAAACACTACTGAGCCTTCTGCTTGAATTTCTTCACCTCCATAAGCAACAAGTTTCGCACTGCTATGCAAATTAAGTTGTTCATCAGCTCTCACCTTAGCAAATGTGTCTTCTGACATAACATTACTCTTTGAACATGTGTCTACTTTGAGCTCAGTGGTTTTACCATTAATACGGACAGAACAAAACACTTTGTTGTTTGCTAACAAATTCACTGCATCAACCTTTTCACCAATTACTGATACACCATCTACGTAGAAAGCAGAGTTGCAGCTCTCTGTATGATCAACTTGCTTTTTTGAGTGACCCTTCCTTATAGTAAGGTTTACGTGACTTGCAAAACTTTTGAAAATGGTTCCATTTTTTTTACACTTGTGGCATTGCTGATCAAATGCTAAGCATTTCTCTCTCTTACACTCAAGACTGGCACTGCAAGTGCAACAGTTAACAATAAAGCTGGATTTGGGTTTTCCTCATTCACGTTTGTACTGCACTGTGCATGCTCATTTTTTATAACTTGCTGGAAAACTACGTGGTTTCCCATGAAAACCCACAGGGGCTGTAGCTGCCATGTGATCAGGCCTTCTTTTGTTTGCCACATGTTGCATGCTGTCTATATTTGTTCTGGAGCCTGCTGAAACCATGCTCCTATCACTTGCAAGCATACTTATGTGCTTTCTGTAACTTCATGGATTTGAAAAACCACAATGGCTTTACTCAGAGTTAAATCATTGTCACAAAGAAAAATCTTTCTCATAGTAGTACTATTAATACCACACACAAGCCTGTCTTTTATCAACTCATCTTTTAAGTCACCAAACCGACACATTTTAGCTTTGTATCTCAGGTCAGTAATATAAGCTGCAAAAGTTTCCCCCTGGTTTCTGATCTCTTGTGTACAACAAATGCATCTCTAATGTAATACTTGTCTGGGGGTTACACATTTCTCTGAATTTGCACTTCAAACACTCGGGGTCTTCCCTTGATTCAGCCTTTACAACAATAAGACGATTTTCACTTTCTCCCTCATATACTACTGGTGCATACACAAATGAACTCCCTCTTTCAATAGCCTCTGACCTAGCTAGGTTTAGCAAAATGAATGCCCTGGTACATGCATCTTTGTCAGAATAAGCTGCTTGTATAAAAAATATTGTACTCTTGCTCAAATATTCTCCAGTTCTCTGCAATATTCTGATCAAACACAAGTGATGAGGGCTTCAAAATCTGTCTGCCATTACGGACCAGAGTTCCGCTGCGGCGACCCCTAACCGGGAAAAGCCGAAAGACACAACAACCAGTGAAGGATTTTGCAAATACACACACACACACACACACACACACACACACACACACACATATGCCAGAAATTCATGTCAGTATTTGTAGCTTTCACCAATAGCACAACAAGCCTCTGAATAACTGAACTTTGTGAAAAAAGTCACTCGGGCACTGTGATACTCTTGAAATTACTGTACTGTAAGAAATCACCTCATCAGTGTAAGAAACATTTCAAAATAACAGCACTGTGTGAATAAACTGGGCAGAAGAAGCTCAGCGTAAGAAAGATTTAGAAGTAACCACTTTGTGAATAAACAGTACACGGTACACTGAAACGTCCCTCAAAATGGCAATGGCGGTACTTTGCTAAATAATTCTTTACAGTGCAAGAAACACTCTGTAATGGCGACACTTTGTGAATAGTCATAACCAGCACAAGAAACTTTTCAAAATGGCTATATTTTGACTGTGCTTCACAAAATAGTCACACTTTGCACACAAATAACTCTTTGAAATACATGCACAGTAATAAGCACACACTGTTACATTTTGAGATGCTTCAAATAACTCTAGTTATGCCCTGAATACAATACGAAGTAGTAATGCCAAAACACAGGGCTTTGCAAAAAAACGTGCAGACACCTTGCCTTATTTATGCTTAATGTGCCCTTTTTGTCCTTACTACATTTGTTTGGCTTGTTTAATCTCTTCCCATCCCCTTTACACTTTTCTTGTGCTCATTTTACTCTAAACGCACCACTTTTACTTCAAATGTGCTCATTTCACCTTAAACAAGCTTGTTGTTTTCAACTTCGAGGTAATTCTGAACCCATTTGTGCTTTTCTGATATCGTTTTATCATATATCTTAAGTTTAAACATTTTGTTTAATTACTGAACCTTTTGTGCATGTCGTTTGTTTAATAATGTGGTTTGTGCCCTTGTAATGCTCTGTTTTATCTTTTTTATAAAATAAACTGTTTGTGCAGGTTTTCATTACCTTTGGTTCTTTTCTGGTACTTTTTTGTGCTCGCTTCTCTTAGTTTACCTTCACTGTTATCTCTGTACCTCGTAGCTGTGGATAACAGTCTCTGCAATCCCAGTTCTGACACCATGTCACTCATCTCGTCAGGATGTAATAGACGAGTCTTTGTGGGTTCTGTTCAAGCAGCTTTATTATGTACAAATGCATAAAGATTGAGGCTTAATGACTAACTTAAACTTATATACAAACTAGCTATTACATTCATACATGCCCACTCTCAAATTGGCACTCATGCCAACACATTCATGCTATTTATATGCACATTCAGTCCTTGAAATGCTTCTTAAAGATACAGCACACACACCTAAGGTGTGCATAGACAACCTCCAAAAGGAAGGAATCTTGAGAAAGGTGTTGAGTTGAAAAAGGTATAGAATTGGTCTCCAAGTGGCCTTCTTCCTGGGAACCAGAAACATTATGAAGTAAAAACCTCTCCCTACCTGCGCTGGGGATACAGCTTGAATGGTTCCCTGGACCAAAATAGAATGAAGCACCTCTGGGGAGAAAAAGACGCTGTTCTTAAGGAGGTTGAGGGATGACCAAAAATGAAGGGATTTCCAAACCATGAAATACCAATGGCAGATAAATAACAGAATCTAAGAGTCTATTGTGATCCTCAACCAGTTTAGAAGGGACAGGGAAAGATGAAGGGGTAAAAGGACCAAGCAGAGGGAATAAAAAGGCAGATTTCTGGAAAGTAGGTGTTTGAGTAGACTTGGCAGGCGGCATATGTCTAGAACCCTTTTTATCCTTCGGTGGAAGACAAGACTGCCTGAAAACAAAAGCAGATTTGGAAAGGTAATTTCTTTGAAACTTTGGAATAGGAGAAACAAAAATGTGTTTCAACTCCTGCAAGGTATCATTCAGCAGCAGCACCAAAAAGATTTTTTTTTAATACTAAGGAACATCCAACAATTTGGCCTTAATATCATCAAGCAAAGTCTTCCAGTCACCATTTTGAATAAGTGGTAATATAACTGTCTCCCTTTCAGTGTTTCTATGCACCAAACCCTCTCTGTTTTACTTTGACTCTCTCTTTCCCTCAACTATTATACTGAACTGGCATCAATCAAAACATCACTATCCAGCAATCATCATCCAAGACTGAGGTTTACCCTAATAAGGACCATGAGAGAGCAACATATTTGATAAAAAGAAGTTATGTCTTACCATAACATTCCATCTGTGTTGTTGATCTTCACATATCCTTGACAATGGGTTCGGTTTCGAACCCTCGGAATGAACTGGCAGTTATTCCAGCTCGTGTGTACCAAAAAAACTCAGTTCTACCCATAATGTTCCTTAGCAAATTACCTCAGATCGAGTTTGCATAAAAAAGTGACAGACAAGTACTACAGAAAAAAAGAGAAACTTTATCTGAGTCCAGAAAGAGAGCCAGTGTCACAGAGGAACCCGATCCACCATAATAAAAACATGGGATGGGGAAGGAGAGTGAATATGTCAAGGATATGTGAAGATCGACAACACAGATAGAACATTATGGTAAGACATAACTTCTTTATCTGATCTTTACATAGTCCTTGACAGTGGGACAGAATCTCCAGCAACCTGAATCTTGGGAGGTCTCACGAAAGAATATTTCTGAGGACCATCGAGCTGAAGGATGCCCTTCTCCCTAGAGACCAAATCCAGTTCACAATGAGTAATAAAGGTATGTGGAGAAGCCCAAGTAGCTACTGCATACATTTCATCTACAGAAACTTTGGAATGAAATACTGAAGATGCAGCTACTGCTCTAGTGGAATGTGCCTGAACAGGCCTTTGTAGTGGTAAATTGCTTTTGTTATAGACAAAGATAATACAACCCCTAATCCACTTAGTTTGTGTAACTTTGTACACTGGTTTCCCTTTTGCCACTAAAGGAAAGGAAACAAACAAATGGTCTGATTTTCTGAACTCTTTTGTTCTGTGTAAATAGAAGTGGAGCTGTCTATGTACATCTAATAAATGGAGAGAATATTCACCTTTGTTAGTATAATTGGGGAAGAAAATTGGAAGTTGAATAGTCTTGTTAAGGTTGGATTCAGAAACTACCTTTGGCAGAAAGGAAGGGTTAGTTCTCAAAGAGACCCTATCTTTATGAAAAATTATATAAGGAGGTTTACAAGATAAAGCTTGAATCTCAGAAATTCTCTTTGCTGAGGTAACGGCTACCAAAAACGATGTTTGCCAAGAGAGAAATTTTAGATCACATTTGTCTATAGGTTCAAAGGGGGGATAAATTAGAGATTGTAGAACTAAATTCAAGTCCCAAGGTGCTAAAGGTTCATTACATGGGGGTTTGAGAATCATGAAACCCTTCAAAAAGGCTTTGCAAAGTTTATGGGACATCAAAAAGGAGTCATTCAGACCCAACTGAAAGTTGGAGATCACAGCGAGATGAACTTGAATGGTGGACGCTGAGGCTCCTGTTTCAAACAGTGATGACAAAGAGTCTAAAACTTTCTCAACTGGAACTGAATATGGTCAGTAGGAGATTTGGACATCCACAGAGAAAATTTATGCCATTTGCTGAGGTAAAATTTTCTAGCGGAGGGTTTGTGACTGGCCAAAATGATTCGTTCAGCTGATGAACAGAGAGGAATGCCTGGCAATCATGGGAATTGGAGAAGCCATGTAGGCAGCTTGAGGTTGTGTTGATTCGAGTGAACCAATCCATCTGGGTGAGACAACAGGTCTGCAGTTGGATCCAGACTTAAGGGTTTCCGAACCAGATGTAGCCAAAGGAAGGGAAATCAGATTTGTCCAGGCCAGAACAGGGCAATGAGGATTATCTTGCTCCTTGACCCGACTGCTTTCTTTAGAAATTGAGATACAAGAGGGATTGGGGGAAATGCATATAAAAGACTGGGGGATCAGTCGTGAAGAATATCTCTCTCTGTGACTCCCCCAGAGGGGGGGATCAGGGCAAAGTAGCTGCTGCACCTGTTCAGAACGGATGCAAACAGATTGCAGCAAGGCTGGCCCCATTGGTGTAATATCCTTTCCGCCACAGATGGATAGAGAGACCACTAGTGAAGCATTAGAATAGTCCTGTTTAATCTGTCCACAATGATGTTGGAGATCTCTGGAATGTGCGTTGCTATAAGTAAGTGGTCGGATGAAATCACCCATTGCTAAACTCTGAGGGCTTCCCAACAGTGGGGTTAGGATCTGGTTCCACCTTGTTTGTTCATGTACCAGACTACTGCCATGTTGTCTGTTTAAATTGCAATCTTTCCCAAGGGAAGGGCTAGGTGAAATGCTTGCAACATTAACAGCACTGACCTCATCTCTAGAACACCGATATGCAAGTTGGCCTCCAAATGGGACCAAGTGCCTTGGACTGTCAATCCCAGATAATGCCGCCCATCTTATCA
Source organism: Protopterus annectens (assembly GCF_019279795.1). Classification (NCBI taxonomy): domain Eukaryota; kingdom Metazoa; phylum Chordata; order Ceratodontiformes; family Protopteridae; genus Protopterus; species Protopterus annectens. The sequence goes on from NC_056748.1 coordinate 1,082,316,260, forward strand.
GGGATGCATCCGATGTGGCTTGGGGATGAGAGGGAACAAAGGGACGGCCCATCAAAAGCTCACTGGAGTGAAGCCACCACTGAAGATCCTGTTTACATCTGTTGGCAATTGTGACAAAGTGAGACACTGATTGGTCTAACACAGACCATTGAGATGCTAGCAGCCACTGAAGGATTCTCATGTGATATCTCGCTAATGGAACTAAGGTGACAGATGCTGCCACAGACTGTAGGGCTTATAGTAGAAGCCTTGCTGGTACTTTGTTGTTGCGGACAATCTGGCTGACTTGACTTTTTATTCTTTGTAGTCTTTATATGGGTAGGGATGCGATGCTAGTGACTATGTTTATCTCTGCTCCAATGAAGTCTAACTGTTGGCATGGCTGTACCTTGGCCTTTTCGTACTTTACTGTAGTGCCTGGATCGGCGATCAGCACAGATGTGTAGAGTATCGAGCCTCTTTAAGGAGATGCCTGGTGGTAGCAGTAAGGAGCCGGTCATCCAGATATGGAAACATCCAGATTCCTTGCAGTCTGAGATGAGCTGCAACCACTGCCATGCATTTGGTGAACAGCCTGGAGGCTGTGGTGAGACCAAAGGGCAGTGCTCTGAACTGATAGTGACTGGCTCCCAATCAGATATGCAGATATCTCCTGGACCATTTGGCTATTTTTACGTAGTAATAAGCATCCTGAAGATCTATAAGGCACATCCAATCATCTTTTCCTATAAAAGGTACAGACTGCACCGTGACCATCTGAAGTCTGGTCTGCTGAACTTGACCTGTTCAGCTTGCTGAGATCCAAGACTGGTCTCCAATCTCCTGTCTTCTTTGGCACTAAAAAGAACCTTGAGTAGATTCCGGATCCTATTTTGTCTAGTGGGACTGTTTGGATGACTGTTTTGTCCAGCGTTTTTGAATTTCTAAGACTGCTGCTTCCCTGTGAGTGGGTGGAATGTCCGGGATTTTGGTCATAGGTTTTGGATGAACTCTAAAAGGGACATTGTAACCTCTGGTTATGATCCTCTGCATCCAAAGGTCCTTTAGCCAGGTATGTTAGTGCAGGGATAATTACCCCCCCTTGACTGCCTCCAGAGGACATCAATCAGGCCCCCCTTTTTCAGGAACGCTGATAAGAGTTCGCAGAGAAAGAATCCCTGGAACCCTGACTCTGCAGGCCACTTCTGGATCTTCCTTGGTGTCTTCCATTATTACTTCCCTCTATGTCCCAGTGGAAGTCATAGCCACAAGTGTCCTGAAAAGGCCCTTTGGACTTTTTAAACCATAGCCTCTCACTCCGCTGGTCCCTAGAGTAAGGATGGTGGGGAGTGGAGAAGCATATGCCAATAGCAAAAAGGGTCTTTCCATCTTTCTTCACATCAGGCTAGGGGTGTTTCTGTCAATGGAGCACTGATGAAAGAAGACTTAAATGGCTCCGCAAACTAACATAAGCGCATCCAGATGTGTCTCCTGATGGCTACGCTTGAACCCGCCGCTCTTGTCGACCCTTCAGCAACATGTGCAATTAGCCTCATGGACAAGTTCGATATCAATTCTAGGGTTGCGAGCTGAGAAGTTGCTTTGCCTTGGACTCCCTCAGCTACTGCTCCTGACAAGGTATCCCAAAGTTACTTTATCAGATCCCTTTGTAATCTGGTAAAATGTGCCATGTAATTCAAGGACCTAAGAGTGAAGGTTGATGAAGCGTATATGCACTTCCCAAAGCCATCCATACCTTTAGATTCCTTATTAGAGGGATGGATAGTGGGACTCTCATCGGCAAGTCCCTCTTAGGGGCTGCTGCTACCACCATGGCATCTACTGGGATTCCCTTTGTCCAATGTAGTCAATCCTTGGAGACTGATAATATACAATCTGGTCTCTTAGGAATTGGCTCGATATAATAAAGTGACTTCCATGCCCACTGAGCGATCAGTTTTATGAGTTCGTCAGCAGGCAGAGAAATCCAAGAGGTGGAGGGTTGAGCATGAAAATCCTCAAAATATATTGACTCATCCGAGGAAGGTTGGGTGGAAGACCAGCCTCACCTCTGTTTCAAGATGTCAAGGATGTCCTTGAAGGAAACATCTTCAGGGGGAGACTCGGGTGAACCTTTCCCTTCAAAGAAATCAGTATCTTCTATGAATGACACCTGCAGGGAGTCCAAGTGCTTCCTCTTACACTTCCTCTTCACAAGGACCTCTTCAGTGGGGTGTTCTGGAGAGGTATCTGAAGAGGACATAACCACAGTGCTTAGATCCTGAGACTTTTGTGCTTTCTGTCCCAGCAAAGAGGATGAAGGAAGCTCCAGTAGAGGGGGAAAGACCAGATGTCGATGGGGTAAGTAATGACTGACTGCCTGCTACAGACAAAGCCCTCTCTATGGCCTGGAAGGTAGGCCCCTCCGTATAGGGATGGGAGCCCAAAACCAATAAAGACTCCTTCGGAACTGTTGTCCTACCTTGCACTGAGGGAACTCCCTCCAAGGCTGAAGCCAAGGCTGAGCTTATGAATGCAGAGGCACCAAGGGATATGGACAGCTCCGAAAAGGTCAAAAATGAAACCATCCCCCTGGAGCCCACAATGAAGCTACAGCCCTGGGAGGTCTCCGGGTCAGATACACCCGAAGCACTCAAAGTGGTTATCAGTGCCTGAGGAGCTCTAACAAACACCAAAACAGTCAGTACTGAAACTGATGACACTGTAGACTCTGAAGTCTCAGTGTGAGTCAGAGGAGGAAAAAGAAGAATTGGAGTAGACGTGGACTCTGTTCCGGCAGGCACCAGAGCTAGGAACTAGAGCTGAAGACAATCTTCTCGCAGCAAGGAGCTGTTCTACCATCCTCATAATATCAGACTCAGTGAGGCTCCTAGTGGATTGGGCAGAGCAAATGCAGGGAGACCTGGGTGGATGCCTCTCCAAAAAAGGGACTTGGAGGGCAATCTGCAAAGGGGTCCAGTGAAAGTGAATACTGGGTCCAAGCTAAAATAGGAAAAGGTAAGTCTTTCAGTTCCTGAGTTTCTGTAGGAACCAATGTTGTGGATGGCGCTGATAAACTCTGTGCAGAAGCCTGCACCGATGGTGCTGAGGACTGAGATGGTTGAGTTGTTGGCGCTGAAGATCCTGTCGGCATTGTAGATTTTGGTACTTATCGGTACCGGTTCCAAGGGAACAGTTGGAACTGAATAAGACCTCTTTTTAGGCTTCGCCCTCTTACTGGAAGAAGAATTAGTAGTAAAAGGTGTGCTCTCTGGTCTGGACCCTGACAGAGCTTCATCAAATTCAGTTTTCAACAGGCCTTTCAAAATAAGTTTGTATTTGTGCTCCATTAATGTCCGATGGCTAAAACCATGACATATGGCACAATCTTCTTGGAGGTGAACAGCTCCAAGACAATAAACAGAAAGAGTATGCCCGTCCGAATTGGGCATCTTCCTATCACATTTGAGACTCCTTTTAAAAACAGAGGTGCTTTTAGTCGGCTTGTCTGCCATAACTGAGAGAAAGACACAGGCACACAAGGATAGATGGAAAGACTATTCCAACTGGAAACTTTTTTTTTAAACTGAATTGGTAAACAGAAAAGTAGAAGTGCCAACAATGGTACAAAGAAATGCCAAAAGGTAACAGGAAGAAATAGCAACAATAACACAGAAGACTACCAAAAGGTAGGAAACAAAGTAGCATAAAGTGAAATTGGAAGGAGCGGGTAGATAAAGTAATAGAAAGTTCAATTATATATATATATATATATATATATATATATATATACACACACACAAACATAAAACATAGCAAGGCACAGTCAACAAGCAGGAGACAATTCCAAGCAAAAAAACTTTAATGTACAGAAGGCAAAGCGCTTTCATGAATAAAACTGCTTCATCAGACCTCAATCACATGATGTCATTTCCTTTATTGTTTGTGTCTTCCGGCTTTTCCCGGTCAGGGGTCGCCACAGCGGAACTCCAGTCCGCTAATGATTGGCAGTAGATTTTTTACGTGCCGAGTTTGCCAGCCCTGACGCACAACCTTCAACAAAGGTATGCCCATTCACGCATGTCTCCACACAGAAGACACTCTAGCTGGGAATCGAATGGCACAATGTCTTGCCGTGAGGCGACAATGCTACTGCAGCATCACCTGTCATTTCCTTTATACCTAGTAAAATTCAAATGAACCAATCAGACAAGAACATCACAGTTAAAAATATAACATATATAACATAGAAATCTCCAAAAAATGAAAAAATAAGAAAAAAATATATAATAAAATAAAATAGAGCATATATAAAACACAGTTTAACTCATTTCCTACGTCTCCTATATCTCAGTCTAGCAGTAATAGCTATATGGTCATCGAGCCCTTTGCCTAAAGGGGCTCTTAACCTAACAATGCATGTTAGTTCTCAGGTCTCAGTCTTATTGGAGACGTCACCTAACCTATCATCATGAATCAGTTCTAACGCCCTAAATCTGAACTGATGGCTATATCCCCATTTTCTATAGTATGCCTGGCCAGAGCGCTATATTCATGTCCCTTCCTATAACAGTAAGTGTGATCTCTGATACGTTCACGTAAATGTCTATTAGTTTTCCCAATGTAGAATGAAAAACACTTTATACATTGAGCCAAATACACCAGATTTTTACTACTGCCATCAGCACTAGCCAAAAATCAGTGTATTCTATCTGTGTCAGGATGTCTAAATATAATGCCATCTTGTATGCAATTACAAAAATTACAACAGCCACATCTAGTTGTTCCGGCTCCCAAATTGGAGCTCACCTAATGTACATAATTTTTGGGGTAACACAACCTACGTTTAAGATTTCTGGTGTTCTTAAAAGTAATAAAGGGTTTCTCACCCACTCTCCGTAAAATGTGTTTATCAGTGCGTAAAATATTCCAATTACACTGCAAAATGATCCTTATCATCATGTTATCTCTTGTAAAAGAAAAAACAAAAGGAATCCTATTCATAGTCCTATTGGGGGCATGTGTAGACCTAAAGGGTTTTGAAAAATACGGTTTAGCCCTATCATTTCTCATCTTGATAACCTCATGGGCTATTTCCTTAACCTCAGAGTCATCGTATCCCCTGTTCTTAAAATCAGCACTCATGTTCTTGATCTTCTTTTCTGTAAATTACTGTCTCTGTCAGCCAGTCGAGAACATCGCATCACTTGTCCCTTCAATATATTGGTAAATATATGTGTGGGGTGCATACTAGTTCTATGAAGGTAGGATGGACGATAACAATCCTTCATATATCCATCAGTATATGTATGCACCCATCTGCATCTATACTAATCAAAATATCCAGAAAGTGGATTGTGTTAGTGGAACACTCTCCAGTGAATTCTAAGAATTCACAGCTATTGTTAATATAGTCCACAAATTCTAAAAATTCAAATACTCTCCCATTCCAAAACGTACAAAGATCATCCACAAACCTCCGGTAAAACAATAAATGTTTCTGATCTAAGGGATGCGGAAGCATTAAACGTGTCTCCCATTCAGCCATCACCATGTTGGCGTAGCTATTGGCACAAGGAGTGCCCATAGCTACGCCCAACAACTGGTGATAATATTTCCCATTAAATAGAAATACACTTATGTAAGATCATGTCAAGTAGATCACACAATAAATTAATATGATTCCCGGTACAGGAGCTATATCATGTTAAAAAACTCTTTACCAGCAATATACCTACAGTGTTAGGATCACAGTAAACAGTGAGGTCACATCATAAGTAGCCATTAAACAGCCCTTCATTATACCATTCGAATCATTCACAAATCCATACAGATCTTGTAACATTTGTTTAGTGTCACGTAAAATATATGGATGGTATTCCAGTATTGGTCTCAATTGTTTTTCTACATATATACTTAGTGGCTCATTAAGCCATTCACTGCTAGCCACAATCGGATTGGAAGGGGGTTTAAATGAATCCTTATGGACTTTTGGAAGTCCCTGCAGAATCGGCACCAAAGGTTTTTCAACCACAAAATAACCAAACAACTCCTTACTAATAGTACCAGATGTTACAAATTGCATCAAATTACTTGTCACATTCAAAATAATCTCATGAATGTCAGACAAACTAATCTCTTCATACACTTCATTGTCATTTAACACAGCAGAGAGAGTCAAAGTAGAACGTGCTGTCCATAAGGACAGTCTGTCCCCCCTTAGCTCCTGGCCTGATAACCACACTGGTTATCATTTTCCAATGTTTTCAGTGCTAGCTTTTCAGGCTCAGTCAAATTTTAAAATGTCCATTTCTTACACTGATGTTTACTACTTTGTACCACCTTTGTACTTTAATGTACCACCTTTAACATTCTTATAAGAAAAGCGCAGTCCAGGTCTGAACTGTCTGCAAACAGCTACAGTTAACTTTGAACCTAACACCACTCTTAAGTATTCAACTGCGGTACCACCTTTAACATTCTTATAAGAAAAGCGCAGTCTGGGTCTGAACTGTCTGCAAACAGCTACAGTTAACTTTGAGTATGTGTCTACCTGTTTGAGCCAATCTTCATTTTCCCCTGGAGAGCACTCTGCTTTGGCTGTAAGCAGCCCCCCCCCCACCACCACACACATCTTCCACTTTCTCTTATTCCCTTCTGTTAGCAAATAGTATCCATAACTGATCAATACTGTGTGTTTGTTAATTTAAACTATGACCACAGTAGCCTACTGATACAAGGTTATCCTGTTTTTCCACCTGAGAAATTAAGAAAAGACTTACAGTTTCAGAGCAGTCCTTGGTCAATTGTGATCGTTTAACACATATTTGTCTTTGCTTTGTGATTGTTTCCAGCCCCTCATACAAGAACCTAACAGGGTCTCTACCCGCTTCGCTCCACTCCCTGCCCCCTATTCCCTCCCACCCCCAGTGGTCCCACCTTTATTGCACTCAAACCCCTCCCATCTTTCCAATAGCCAACCACAGCGCTAACCCAACACTACCTCCTCCATATTCCCTCTATCACACCTCCTCAACTGACATGTACAAGCATACCTTTACTATGCTCACTGCATGCACTCTCCTTGCATATCTTACATCCTACCAAAGCTCCATCATTCCCCCACTTAACCACTACCACTGTACTACTACTCACACCACCACCCATGTCTCAGCAATACTCAGCTCCCCTCCCACTAGCTCAAGAACCATCCCTATGCACCCCCCACATATTCTACCAACTATATTACTCAAACGTAAAGCATCCCTACAACTTAACATAGTAACCCTCCCACCATACCTATTACCCACAGAGCACAATCATAAAGTTTCCCTTATAAACAAACACATTCAAAAACTGAGAACACTAATAATCTCATGCATATCAAAACTAGCCCTAAGTGGAGACATCCACCCCAACCCTGGCCCTACCATCTCCAACACCAATCCTCCTAATCAGACTAGAAACCACAACTTCTCCCATATTACAGCCAATAGAAAGCCAAGTGACTTCCTTCTACTAAGCCTAAATATTAGAAGTATATCCAACAAAGTCCATGAACTCCATGCCACCATAGACTTATACTCCCCAGATATAGTCATCCTGGCAGAAACCTGGCTAAAACCTCACATTACCAGTGAGCAAATACTCCCTACAGGTTACGGCATACTAAGAGTAGACCAGCTAAACAAAAAAGGAGGTGGTGTAGCTATAATATTTAAACAGCATCTAAACATCCAGATCTTAAAATCAGCTCCACAAATAGGCAATGAAGAAATAATATATACCAACCTCAAAATTAACCAAAACAAAACCATCAACATAATTGGATGCTACTTCCCACCTGGCCAAAACATCCCTCCACTAGAAAACCTCCTCAGCTGGTCTACCCACCATCTCCCCCAAGAAACTATCATCTTAGGTGATTTCAATATTGACTGGCAATCCTGTTCTGGCAACAATCCAACCCATCAAGTACACCTTCATAGCTTCACCCAACTAGTCCAGTCACCAACAAGGATAAATAAAAACTCCAGCAAGCACACTACCCTGGATTGGATACTAGTCAGTAAGAACCCCCAGTCATATATAACAGGCTGCTTATCAGATAGCCTCAGTGATCACTCCCCAACATTCCTACTCAAAAAATACCTGTACCAAGCTAAACCTGTCATCTATCGTCAAATTCGTAAAAAAATAAACTTTAACCCACTTACATTCATCTCATCCCTCAAAGAATGTAACTGGCATGCTCTAAAGTACCTCAGTCTAGATGGCGCAGTTGAATTTTTTAATACTACCTTCCTGAACATCCTTAATTACCATGCCCCCATAAGATTTTCCAGAACCAAAGCACAACCCTCCCCATGGCTACAGATAACCACTAAGTCAGAAATGAAGAAACAGGGATAAAGCCTGGGAGCACTGGTGCAAAACCAAAACCCCCGCAGCTAGACAGAAATTCCTAGAACTATGCAATAGAGTCAAAAAGCTAATAAAACGGGACAAATTCCAATACTACCAGTCTGCCCTAGACTCCTCACAACACAGCCCCAAACAATTCTGGTCCTCCATAAACTCCATCCTCCACCCAGGTAAAGTCAGTACCCCTCCTCCTAACATCCCTCACCCCTCAGAAAATATTGCTACCTCATTCAACACACACGTCACCCAAACCATACTATCACTAGCTAAACAACACAACCCCCTCCCCTCCAACCCACACCTTCAACTACTAATCTCCCCACTGCCTTCTCTTTTTCTCCTGTACCTACCTCCAACATAAAAAAAAACTCTTAACTAAACTTAAACCTGCCAAATTAGCAGCAGACAACCTCCCAAGTGAATACCTACAAATCGCAGCTGATGCTCTGGCCTACCCAGTATCCATCTTGATTAACCGATCTCTGTCAGAAAGTTACGTTCCCGCATTGTGGAAAGTCTCACATATAATTCCCCTCCACAAAGGCGGACCCTCTGCAGAACTAACCAATTACTGCCCCATAGCTATTCTCTCTCCACTCTCCAAAATACTAGAGAGATGCATACACTCTCAGGTCTCACACTACCTCCTTACTAACAACCTCCTTTCCAGTACTCAGCATGGTTTCTGGCCAAACCATAGCACCACCACTGCCTTACTCTCCTTTACTAACACTATCCTTCAGCATAAAAACAATGGCTATCTCTCCTCTGCTACTTTCCTAGACCTATCTAAAGCATTTGACATGGTCCCACACAAACAACTTATCTCTGTCCTCAATAACCTATCCTGCTCGCAATCAGTCACCAACTGGTTTCAGAGTTACCTGTCTGACCGCCAACCATCCGTTGTATGGCAGAATGACATATCTCCCCAACTACCTGTCTCCATAGGGGTTCCCCAAGGATCCATCCTTGGACCCCTACTTTTCTCTGTTTACACCAATAATCTAGCCTCTGCCACTAAACATGGCACACTCATCCAATACGCAGATGACTCGACCATCATCTGCTCAGCCCAGTCCCTACCCAAACTGCAAAATGTCACACAGGAAGCCTTTTCCTCTGTTGAAACATGGTTATTCGATGCCCAATTAATACTCAACCCAAACAAAACTAAACTACTCATCTTCCAACCCACCAAACATACTCAAAACAACTCTCACTTTAACATCACAGCAAAAGACAACATCACTATATACCCAACTGAACACACCAAATTGCTAAGAGTGGAAATAGACAATAAACTAAAATTTGACATTCACATATCCATGACCATAAAAAAAGTCCACAAAAAACTAGGAGCATTATACAGAAATAAACAATTTCTCACCAAAGCAGCAAAGATTTCAATAGCTAATTCCCACCTTATCTCCACCCTACTTTATGCCTCTCCAGTATATACCAACCTAAGGCAATGTGATCTAAACAAGCTAGAGACCTGCTACAACAAAATCGCCAAATTCGCCACAGGGGCATCCTACCGTAGTCACCACTGTCTCTCACTTGTTCAACTGGGCTGGCTTGAACTCCCTTCACCTCCTTCAGTGGTATCAACTCTCACTCGCCCACAAACTAGTAAACCATCCACTAAATGTCCCATCCCTCCAGAATCTACTCCAACCCTATCGCACCACCAGACCACTAAGATCCAGCAACAAAAATCACTTGCAGATCACTAAAGCCAATAAACTCTGCTGGTGAAGCACTATTCTCTTGCGCCATAGCCAAATTATGGAACTCACTCCCACCCACAATTACCTCCGTACCATCATGCACCAACTTCAAAACTTTATTAAAAGCGCACCTAAAAACATGCTGGCTATATCATCCACCCCCATCCAACTACTACCTTTCTTTCCACTCCACTAACTACCTTGATGATAGCAAGCTCAGATGCTCATAAGCCTAGTACTTATTATACAGCAGGAACTTCTCATTGTTACATTTGTTAATGCCTGTTATGTACTTCACAGATAAAGATTCTAGTTGTCTACTGATGTACTATGTTCTTCATCTGTAAATATGTTGTAAGTAATTTCTATGTTAAATTGTTAATCGCTATGTAATCCAATGTAACTACTGTCTGTTTATTTTACTGTGGAGCTTTTCTCCCCGGGCCTCCGCTGAAAATGGACCCACTTCCAGTCGGACACTCCCGGTCAACAAATTTAAATAAATAAATTAATTAAACTACTATCAAAGTAGTTGTAAAAATCAGCTTCACAGACCTTGTAGAACAAATCAACAGTAGAATTAAACTGGATTATAAGTACCAGGCTTCTTAAACATCAAGTCCCTATCCATAGTAACATCAACAGAGTCACTTACATCTTAAACATAAGTTTTAACTGTATATTGCGCAAAGTCAACTTAAAATCACTCAAGGTATCAGCAATATTGGCGGAAGTAGCAGGGATAAAAGACAACTACCTTATTTGGCTTACCCCCCATCTCTTTTCAGATAAAAAATTCTTAACCCTTTCCTAACCCATATAAGGTAAGATTTTAATTTAATACTAACATACCTAAACCCTCACTAGTGGATGCATACTGTAAAAAGATCATGTTATGAGGCGATGTCCATGGAAACCCAGGTCCTGACTGCCTTTCTTCTCCAGCATCTCCCTCTTCTACTGTAATATCTACTAAAAATTTGAAAATCCATGAATATTCAAAGTACAGTAAACAAAGTCTTCGAGTTTCATTCCTGGATCACTCTTTACTCCCTAGACATTATTATTCTTACAAAAACTTGGCTCAAACCCCATAGAAAAGACTCTGAAATTCTCCCTCCTGGCTATATTATCATCTGCTCTGACAGATTAAATAACAAAGCTGGAGGTGTAGCCATCATATTTTCTAACCATATCTCTGGTCTCCTGTTTCTCTACCTAAATTCCTCTCTGCGGAGATCCTTGTCTCACTGTAAATGAAATGAGCATAAAAACACTTTGTATAACTGCCCTATATATTATATTCCCCTAGGAAATAGCATCCCTATTCTGGAAGGCATCCTACACTGGGTATCTAGTTTCATTTCTCATGAAATGATCCTTGGTGATGTCCATATTAACTGGCAAACCTTAACATCAGACTACCCTTCCAGTAATATTAATCTACATGGTTTCAAACAACTCGTAACTTCCCATACTCACAGCAACAAAGCTAATTACACTAGGACTACTCTAGCCTGGATTTTAGTCTCAAATCCAAGCCTTTATGATTCTCCAAAAACCCTCCCAAACTCCCTCAGTGATTACCATCCCCATCTACATTCAGAGACTAGCAACTCACCATATCAAACAGCACCTTTATAAAGACTGCTGTTGTTGTATCTTTTGGCTTTTCCCGGTTAGGGGTCACCACAGTGAAACTCTGGTCTGCTAATGACTGGCAGTAGATTTTTACGTGCCGAGTTGCCGGCCCTGATGCACAACCTTCAACGAAGGCACGCCCATTCACGCATGTCTCCACACAGAAGACGCTCTAATCGAACAGGACAACATCTTACTGTGAGGTGACAATGCTACCGCAGCACCACCACCTCAGTTCCTTTATAAAGACTGCTGTAATCTCTCAAATTTCAATTCAAAGATATTTAATGACATCCTTCATAACATTCATTGGTACAGCCTCTGTTCCCAACCACTGGATAATGCTGTTCTAAAATTTAATACAATATTTCTTGACATTCTCAATAGCCATGCTCCTATAAGAAAAAAAAAAAAAAAAAAAAAAAGAGTTAAATTCACCCGATCATACTGGATGTCCCCTTCTATTAGACAATTAACATACATGAGAGACATATGTTGGAGAAACTGGCAAAAATACAAATCCCAAGCTTACCTACAGACCTGGAAACACCTTTGAAATATGACAAAAAACAAGTTACTGCTGATAAGAATTATTATTACTTCAACCCACAGGATAACCAAAAAACATAACACTTCACAATTTTGGTCCACTACCAAGGAAACACTACATCTTGGGACTCCTAGTACTCCTAACCCTTGTCCAGACATCTCGCTCTTAGAAACTGCTTGCACATTTACCTCCCACATTATAGACTCAATAGCTGCCCTCACCCAAAACTCCATACAGAATCCTGCCACCCTTGGCAAACTTCAAATCTCCAATAGTGCCATTTTCAAATTAAGATCTGTCTCTACTTTCTATATAAAGATTTTATTACACAAACGTAAACCCTGCTCACCCTCTAAAGACAATCTCCCATCTGAATATGTAAAGATTGCTGTCCCCTCTATTGCTGAGCAATATCTAGCTTGATCAATCGATCTATTCTTTAGTCATATGTCCCATCTCTCTGGAAAAAAATTTACATCATTCCTCTTCATAAAGGCGGAGCTTCCACTGAAATAAACATCAGACCAATTGCAATCTTGTCTTGTCTTTCCAAGATCTTAAAAAATGTATTCATAAAATAACTTTTACAATACTTATTAACCTCTAACCAACAGACCTTTCTCCCAGATCATAGCACAACTTCCCTTGTTGCCTTTTTAGACTACTTCATTAAAACCGGATATGACAACGATTTCATTTCTTCCCTCTTTTTACATCTCTCAACAGCTTTTGATACAATCTCGCATGCCAAACTACTCTTAAAAATGCCTGCTTTAGGCTTTGCCAGTACAACAGTCACTTGGTCCTCTAGCTACCTATCTAACCAGCTACAATCAATTAAATGGCTCTCTACTTACGCTTCTTTTCTCCCAGTTAACACAGGTGTCCCACAAGGCTCCGTACTTGGGCCTCTCCTTTTCAACATATTTATAAATGACCTACATACATCCTCCCAACAAGCTACACAAACAATATTCAAATGACTCCACTGTCATTTGCTTATCTAACAGTCCTTCCCTGTTACAATCTATCATTCAGCAGGCTTTCAACTCTAGTGAAAATTGTCTCAGTTACAATCAGCTGTTCCTAAATACAAATAAAACTACTCTTATTTCTCCTCAAATCCTAAACACACACAAAAGTCATCTTCAAAATATTTTCTCTCAACAACACTGAAATTGAAGTTGTACCTCACATAACGTTACTTGGTGTCATAATAGATAATCAACTGAAATTTGATCTTCATATTCAAAAGTGCATAAAAACAGCATCCCAAAAACTGGACATGCTCTATAGATCAAAACAATTCCTTATCAACTCAAGAGTTACTCTAAACAGCACATACCTCCTACCTTCTCTACTATATGCCTCACCCATTTTCACCAACATTCAGATCACCCCAAGATCAAAACTTGAGCTCTGCTTTAATAAAGTAGCTAGATTTGCAACCAATCATACAATTTCCACCACTGCTGCATCCTCAGATATTTAAACTGGCTTCAGTTAACCTCACTACCTCAAGTTCACCCAATTTCTTGCTCATAAAATGGTATATAAATCCTCATCCTGCCAAGCAACTAGCACCATTCTTAACCATTACCTCCCTAATTACCCTCTGCACTCATCTGAGAAACACCTCCCTGAAATCCATAAATCAAAAAATCTAAGTCACTACCTATATTCCTATTCAGTAGCCAAGGACTGGAACAGCAGTCCTACAGATATTAGAGCGATGCCATGTAGTCACATATTCAATCTCTAAAGAGACTTCTCCTTAACTCCTGGCTCTGTACGTCTCACAGCTGGCTGACACTACCCGTTATTCCTTTCTCTCCTCTCTCTTCCTTCTCTTTCCCTTGCTCTCACTCTCTTCCTTCTGTTTCCCTTGCTCTCTCTCTCTCTTCCTTCTTCCCTTGCTCTCTCTCTCTCTTCCTTCTTCCTCGTTTCCCTTGCTCTCTCTCTCTTCCTTCTGTTTCCCATGCTCTCTCTTCCTTGTTTCCCTTGCTCTCTCTTCCTTGTTTCCCTTGCTCTCTCTTCCTTCTTCATGGTTTCCCTTGCTCTCTCTTCCTTCTCTTTCCCTTGCTCTCTCTCTTCCTTCTCTTTCCCTTGCTCTCTCTCTTCCTTCTATTTCCCTTGCTCTCTCACTTCCTTCTCTCTTTCCTTCTTGCTATCTCTCTCTCCTTCTCTTTCCCTTGCTCTCTCTCTTCCTTCTATTTCCCTTGCTCTCTCACTTCCTTCTTCATTCTCTTTCCCTTGCTCTCTCTCTCTTCCTTCTGTTTCCCTTGCTCTCTCTCTCTTCCTTCTCTTTCGCTTGCTCTCTCTCTCTTCCTTCTCTTTCCCTTGCTCTCTCTCTTCTCTTCCTTGCTCTCTCTTCTGTTTCCCTTGCTCTCTTCTCTCTTCCTTCTGTTTCCCTTGCTCTCTTCTCTCTTCCTTCTGTTTCCCTTGCTCTCTTCTCTCTTCCTTCTGTTTCTCTTGCTCTTTATCTCTTTCTTCTTCCTTCTGTTTCCCTTGCTCTCTCTTCCTTCTTCCTTCGGTTTCCCTTGCTCTCTCTCTCTTCTTTCTTCCTTCGGTTTCCCTTGCTCTCTCACTTCCTTCTTCATTCTTTTTCCCTTGCTCTCTCTCTTCCTTCTTCATTCTCTTTCCCTTGCTCTCTCTCTTCCTTCCCTTTCCCTTGCTCTCTCTCTTCCTTCCCGTTCCCTTGCTCTCTCTCTCCCTTCCCGTTCCCTTGCTCTCTCTCTTCCTTCTCTTTCCCCTTGCTCTCTCTCTTCTCTTTTCCCTTGCTCTGTCTCTTTCTTCTCTCCCTTGCTCTCTCTCTTCCTTCCCTTTCTCTCTCCCTTCGCTTTCACTTGCTCTCTCTCTCTTCCTTCCCTTTCCCTTGCTCTCTCTCTCCCTTCCCGTTCCCTTGCTCTCTCTCTTCCTTCTCTTTCCCCTTGCTCTCTCTCTTCCTTCTCTTCCCCTTGCTCTCTCTCTTCCTTCTCTTCCCCTTGCTCTCTCTCTCCCTTCTCTTCCCTTGCTCTCTCTCCTTCTCTTCCCTTGCTCTCTCTCTTCCTTCTCTTGCTCTCTCTCTCCCTTCTCTTCCCCTTGCTCTCTCTCTTCCTTCTCTTCCCCTTGCTCTCTCTCTTCCTTCTCTTCCCCTTGCTCTCTCTCTTCCTTCTCTTCCCCTTGCTCTCTCTCTTCCTTCTCTTCCCTTGCTCTCTCTCTTCCTTCTCTTTCCCTTGCTCTCTCTCTTCCTTCTCTTTCCCTTGCTCTCTCTTCCTTCTCTTTCCCTTGCTCTCTCTCTTCCTTCTCTTTCCCTTGCTCTCTCTTCCTTCTCTTTCCCTTGCTCTCTCTCTCTCTTCCTTATTTCCCTTGCTCTCTCTCTCTTCCTTCTATTTCCCTTGCTCTCTCTCTTCCTTCTCTTTCCCTTGCTCTCTCTCTTCCTTCTATTTCCCTTGCTCTCTCTCTTTCTTCTTCCTTGTTTCCCTTGCTCTTCTTCTTCCCCTTTCCTTTACTTCCTTCTCTTTTTAGCCAAAGCAGCAATTATTTCTCCGATAGCTCCCTACATTAACTCCATTTCCTAATCTCCCTAACTGCAAAATCTCTTTCCTCTCTATGCGTCTTTTGCCCACATTGAAAATGCTTAACATCTTACCATTGGTTGTCACGGGTCTATATTAGAACACTGAACATTCAAAATGTCGAGTGTTCTAATATCGAACCCTATTAATCAAAAATTGAAAACATCGAACAATCAGAACAGCATTTTTTTTCCTAGGGAAACAATTCCAAAACACATACAACACAAGCATACCAAACAAACAGCAATCCACACACATACACCTAAAATTTTACACCTAACCCTACACTAAACTATACATACACCACTAATTATCCACTTACCTTAACCCAAACCCTAAGGTCCATCACTATCGCACAGTCACCTCACCCACACACTATAGCACCCGCACCCTAACTCACCTACCCTGCCCTAATCGTCACGTCCACACAATCGCACACTTATCTGACCCTCACCCTAACCCTCATGTCCACACAATCGCACACTTACCTGAACCCGACCTGTAACTTTCCACCACAGCTCTGAAAATACCGAAGCAACCGAAACAGACAACTGAATTCTTTCCCTAGGAAAAAATTCGGTTTTCTGTTTCTTCGATAGTTTCAGTGTTCGCTGAAAACGGGTCGATATTAGAACACTCGAAATTTTTAACATTCGGTGTTCTAATATAGACCCGGTTTGTCACTACTGATTGTACTTTATTAGGTGATCAATATCCTACGATTGTTGTTCAATATTCACTCTATGATTTTCTGACCTGACTTTTACTTATCCTGTATGTCAATTCTACTATTTCTTACTGTACTTCATGTGACAATATTATGTAGTTTATTAACTGAACTATGTATTGTTGGAGCTTTTCTCCATGGACCTTCGCTGAAAATGAGATTCATGCCCAGTGGAACTTTCCTGGAAAACAAATGCCAAATAAATAAATAAAATGAAGCCACGAGTAACACCTCATGGCAGAACCAAATGCAGCAACCCTAGAGGAAGCATCAGCAGCAATGTAGCTGCATTTGTTAGAGTGGCGGGCAACTTGAGAGGTGAACCCAACAAGGAAAGGCAGAAGCCTTCCCTCAGAGTCAGGGAGACCAGAGATAACCTGGAAAGGACGTCCAAAGTATACCTAGTCATACGAGTCTGGTAGTTAATGGCCCTAAAGGATAAGGTGGCTGCAGTATACACCTTCTTGCCTAGCCTCGCCGTGGCCCTACTATCTTAACGAAGCAGCCTGGTAGCAGGAAAATCATGGACGGCTTGTCAAGAGAGACAGACACTATAGATGGATCAGCAGAAGGGCATTTATACAAGAATTTGCATTCATCAGGCACCTTTTAAAACCTGTCAGGTTTGTTGGGAGCTGGGGGATGAGAATCAGGGACCATAGAAGCTGCTGAGAAAGTATCCAGTAGGGCAGCCAGAACAGCATAATGTTTGGAAAATTCCAGTTGAAGGAGCTTAGAATAACTCTTCAGGAAAACAGAAACGTGAACAATCTCACTTTCAAAGAATTTCATCACATGGCAAACGTGTCCCCAAAAGAGAGTTCCTCCAAAGGAGAATCTGGATTAACAGAATCCTCTTCCTCTGAAACATAATCCAAGGGGGAAGGGATTTGGGAAGGGTAAGTCAAGGACTCCTCCCCCAGAGTCCTGACCTTCATCAGAGGAGACCAGCTCCATAGATCTTTTAAAAGGAGTGGAAAACCAGGGAGGTGGAGACAGACACCTCTTGAGGAGGCATTAAAGCCATTGAGGCATTAAACAACCCCTAAGTAAAATCTTGCCATTCACATTGGGAATCCTTAACTGCAAGGGAAAGATGCTTGGTTTTCTGTTTCTTTTCTGCAGAACATCACCAAAAAACTTTCTAGGAAGGTCAGACCCTTGACGACATTCATAAGTGTAGTAGGGATCTCCTTCCTCATTAAAATCTGTGGAATCCCCTTGCTTCTTCAGATATAATCAGCTGAGGTCCCCCTTGATGACTGGAGCAGACATTTGTAAAGCCTCCAAGGATATGCGAGGAGTAGGATCCATGCCGGCCTCCAATGGGGTCAAGGCAGAGGAATCTGAAGCATGAAGCACCAGATCCTTTGGGCCTTCATGAACCTTGAGAGAAATGTCCAGGGGAGGCTGGAAAGCAGCCACATAAGGGTCAAGTTTTTTGGACTTTTTCTTGTCAGATGGCTGACCCACAGGAAGGGAATACTCCACCATAGCACCTTCAGCAAATAGCTTCAGATGTTACTTCTCTGGGTAAATAGATAAGGAGGAGAGACGCCTATTCTGGGTCTTAAGGACAATATCTTGGGAGACAGAAACTGCATATGGTCAAGAGAAGCACCTAAATAAAAGAGATACTGGCAGTGACAGTCTAAGGGGAATCTGCTTCCCACACTGATATTTCCCCTTTCTGGATAACATGAAACCAATCAGTACTAAAGAAGAAGATAAGGAGAAACCCCAAAGGGGCGGTTATAAAAAAAATCACTCTGTAACCAGCACAGAAGAAAGACATTCAGACCAATGTTCAATGATGCCAGTCAGACTGGTGGCAAAGAAGTTCTGTGTGCATCCATACATCACCTTTATGCCCTACATCTTGCACGGCACCTGTAAGGACTAAAGGCCTTATTAAACTGGATGGACACTGGCCTATCCTTGGCAGGAGATCCCTTCTGTTGGGAATATTGCAACACTGATATGCATGGACATCTGTTAATGAAAGGAAGAAACAGAGAAAATGTAAAAAAAAAAAAAAAAGCCAGTAAATAAGAATATGGAGGTAAACATCGTTCAAATCCAAAGAAAGAGAAAGGCTTTAGGAGGCAAATGAGGGAAAAATGTCTGATGAGACAACATCCTGAAAGAAGGAACCTTGAGAAAAGACAAGTCAAGAACAGGCCTCTATAACCCCTTCTTCTTGGGAACCAGAAACATTCTGGAATAAAATGTGTCCCCTGCTGGGACAAGAGGACTGACTGGATGGTTCTCTGTTCAACTGGATCCTGCAGAACCAAAGAAAAATGAGGGAGCTGGCAAGGAGGAGGCAGAGAAAGGCCAGTGATTTGAAGAAGCGACTTCCAAGCCATAAAATAACCGTTTTAGATAATAGAGAGTACCCAGGCATCACTGGTTATCGGTTACCAAACCCCAGGCATCTCTGGTTATCGGTTACCAAACCCCAGGCATCTCTGGTTATCGGTTACCAAACCCCAGGCATCTCTGGTTATCTGTTACCAAACCCCAGACATCTCTGGTTATCTGTTACCAAACCCCAGGCATCTCTGGTTATCTGTTACCAAACCCCAGGCATCTCTGGTTATCTGTTACCAAACCCCAGGCATCTCTGGTTACCTGTTACCAAACCCCAGGCATCTCTGGTTACCTGTTACCAAACCCCAGGCATCTCTGGTTACCTGTTACCAAACCCCAGGCATCTCTGGTTACCTGTTACCAAACCCCAGGCATCTCTGGTCATCTGTTACCAAACCCCAGGCATCTCTGGTCATCTGTTACCAAACCCCAGGCATCTCTGGTCATCTGTTACCAAACCCCAGGCATCTCTGGTCATCTGTTACCAAACCCCAGGCATCTCTGGTCATCTGTTACCAAACCCCAGGCATCTCTGGTCATCTGTTACCAAACCCCAGGCATCTCTGGTCATCTGTTACCAAACCCCAGGCATCTCTGGTCATCTGTTACCAAACCCCAGGCATCTCTGGTCATCTGTTACCAAACCCCAGGCATCTCTGGTCATCTGTTACCAAACCCCAGGCATCTCTGGTCATCTGTTACCAAACCCCAGGCATCTCTGGTCATCTGTTACCAAACCCCAGGCATCTCTGGTTATCTGTTACCAAACCCCAGGCATCTCTGGTTATCTGTTACCAAACCCCAGGCATCTCTGGTTATCTGTTACCAAACCCCAGGCATCTCTGGTTATCTGTTACCAAACCCCAGGCATCTCTGGTTATCTGTTACCAAACAAGAAGAGAGTCAGCCTGAGGGACATTAGCATCTTCTCAAGGCTGAAAGTATGCTGGATGTCAGATACAGACAGATTTGTCAGGAAAATAAGGTTATAGACCTCTAAAATTCTGGGAGAGCTTGTCTGGGAAAATATGCTTAGGAGCCCTCTTGCTCCCAGCAGACTGTCTAGATTGCATATGGACAAAAGAAGATTTAAAAGGATAATTCCTACAGAATGCAGGAAAAGGAGAAACAAAGACTTGCTTCAGGTCCTGCATAACTTTACCCTTATCCTGAAGGGTTTTAAACAATTCTGCAGCAACAGTACCAAAGAGATTCTGACTAAGGCTGAAATCTATATGTTTGGCCTTAATGTCTTCAGGTAAGGGTTGAAGACACAGTCAAGAGTATCTTCTCATGACATAGCTAAATGCGGCTGCCCTAGAAGAGGCATCAGCAGCATCATAACTGCTTTAAATGGAATTGTGAGCCACCTGAGAGGAAGAACTCAAAAAAAGAAAGGGCAGAAGTCTTACTGCCCAAATCAGGCATATCAGTAAGATTCCCCAAGATGGGAAAGAAGAGCCAGGACACATCTAGTCACGCGAGTATGATAATTAATGGCCCTAAATACCAAAGTAGTAGAAGTATACACTTTTTGACCATACCTCTCCACAGTACAGCTGCATTTATCAGAAGGTAAAAGCTTAGAAAAAGATAGCATTTTTGATGGCTTATCTTTGGACATGAAGACAACAGCAGGATCAGATGAAAAACTTTAATACAAATACTTATGATCTGTCTGTCTTCTTAGGGGTTGGAGGGTGAGTGTCATAAGCCTGAGTAGCTGCTGAAAATGGATCTAAAAGGACACATAAAACAGTAGGGAATGCAGAAGGTCTAGATGCAAGAGTTCATAATATCTCTTTTGAACCTCGAATATCTGTCATCAGTCTTAAAGTGTTCCATCATGTTGACCACTGTAACCCCAAACATAACTTCAAAAAGGGGGGAAGAGTGAGTCTTCAGCAGATCCCAAGGTGAGAGGAGAGTGGATCTGGGTAGGAATATGCCAAGGACTCTTCACCAGAATCCAACTCTTCTTCTGGAGAATCAGAATCCTTAGGCCTTTTAGAAGGAGTGGAAGACCAGGAAGAGCAGAACCAGAGACAGACAACCCTTGTGGGGGGTTTCAGGAACATAAGGGCACTGAACAGCCCCGGAGTAATGTCCTGCCACTCTTTGTGAGGATCCTTTGCCACAGAAGCCACATATTTTGTGTTTATTTCCTTTTTAAAGGAACATCTGCTTTATCAAATCTAGGAAGTTCAGTCTCCTGCCTAGATTAGATAAGGGTACCAGGCACCTCTTCCCTAACTAATATCTGGGGAATCTAGGCTTCTCAGATATAATCAACCATAGTTTCCCCTCTACATTTTCACCAGATGTATGCACAGCCTCTGAGGACATGCTGGTAGACAGCTCCTTGTTGGCCTCCAACTGGGTAGAGGAAGAGGGAACTGTTGTTGGTGCCGGGTTCTTCATCCAACCCAGTGGAGATGTCCACTAGAGGCTGGGCAGCAGCAGGACCTGTACATGCCTTTTTGGCTTTTTTCTGAGTGGCAGCTGAACCTCAGGGCAGAAAGATTTGGCCATGATACCCTGAGACAAAATCTTCAGATGCTGGTTTTCTAAATAGAGGAGGATGACAAATTACTGCACGGTGTTTGAGGGACAAAATTTTGACAAATGTTAAGATGTATATGGTTGTGTGTAGCACCCAAACAAAAAAAGGCACTTCTCAAGTATATCTTTATGGGGACTCTGCCTCCCACACCCATATTTTCCCTTCCTGGATGACATAAAAACAAAATACAAGGAAGAAAAAAAGAAAGGAAGCAACCCCGATGAAACACTTATCTTAAAAATGCTTGGTAGATGAAGATGAACCAATTCTGTGAACAGCATACAGATTAGATTTAGACGTAGCATCTAGACAGGAGCCAAAGAAGTTCTGAGGATTACCCATCTATATATCACATATGCAATTTATGGCTTACACGTAGGACATAAATGCGATGCACAATGCCTGGATGGTGTAAAGGCTTTGGTATGCTGTTCAAATGTTTGGCTACACTTGGGAGGATATTCCAACAATAAAGAAGACTGTAACAGCGATAAAAAAGGGCATCCCTAGATATATTAACTCAGACAGTACAACAGCATGGAGAAGGAAAAGCTACTTTATACCTACTGTTTGATTATCTCTGTTTCACCCTGTAGCTATTTGGACAAAAAAAAATGATGACAGATTGAAACAGTTGATTCCTTTTGTTAATAAAAGCTATTCTGTCAAACTGAATGTAACCCATAGCACTTTTATGCATGCTGAATACACACACACACACACACACACACACACACACACACACACACACTTACTAATCCACTTTGAAATGATCCATGTGATTTCCACAGCCATATAAGGCATAAGAGTCAAAATGTTGGTTCAACTTCTAAAACTCACAATCCTGAACATGGAAGTAAAAAGCAGTCTACAAGGCTACATACTGCACATTAGCAATTCTCGTTTACTCTGTCAATGAACATAAAAGGCAGAATACTGCAGTTTCTGATTAAACAGCATATCTATCATAACTTTAGACATAAAAGTCAGAGTTATATGTAAAGGTACACTTTACCTGTGAAAACCTACAAGGTTAAGAATTCATTTCAGTCTGCATTTCTAAGACTCTTTGCTAACATCACATCCACAAGAAAAAGAAGTTATGTACCTACCATAACGTTCCATGTTAGTTGTCTTCATCTCGCCTTCTTTCTTGCTTGTTGGGATCGGAGCAGATACTCGCCTCCGACTCAGCCATCTTCTATAGCTCGAGAGCCGTTTACTGGCTCAAGGCTACACCTTATCCCATGATGCCTAGCACTAGCTACCCAGATCTCGTTTGAAATAGCTAACCCGAGCCATAGCTATAGAATGAAACCCCTCCAAGCAGAAGGTTAAACCTACCTGTCATAATCTCTAAGTCAGTAGAGGAAACAAACCAGGGAACACTCAGCCAGTGAAACCTGAACTCCTCTCGGTCCAATAAGGCAGGGGGATGGAGGGAGGAAGCAAGAAAGGAGAAGAGATGAAGACAACTAACATGGAACGTTATGGTAGGTACATAACTTCTTTATGTTAAGTTGTCTCTCTCGCCTTTGTTTCTTGCTTGTTGGGACAGCGTCCCTAGCACCTACGATCCTGGGCGGCTCATTGGAACAGACTCTTCAGAACAATGGAACCAAAGTTAGCTCTACTCCTGGAGACCATGTCTAACTTGTAATGAGAAATAAAGGTATGAGGATTTGCCCACGTAGCAGAGGCACAGATAGAGTCCATGGGCAACCTAGACTGGAAGGCTACAGAGGTGGCCAAAGCCCTAGTAGAATGACCTTTCGGTTTGATAGACAACGCTTTGTTCCATAGTTGATAAATTAAGGTAATAATGTGAGACAACCACCTGGACAGGGTCACTTTGGAAACTGGAAGACCCTGTTTGTCCTTAGCATAGGAAAGGAAAAGTTTGTCCGACTTTCTTATATCCTTCGTTCTATGCAGGCAAAAACGCAATTGTCTATGAACATCCAAAAGGTGTAATTTGTATTCTGCCTTGTTGGTGTGGTTAGGGAACAACACAGGGAGGTCTATAGACTGGTTTAGATTATTTTCTGAGCAGACTTTTGGATGGAAGGAGGGATTAGTTCTCAGAGCAACCCTGTCCTTATGAAAAACTAAGTACAGAGGACGAACACTTAGTGCCAGAAGTTCCGAGACACGTCTGGCTGAGGTAATAGCTACCAGAAAAAGAGTTTTTCAAGATAGAAACTTAATGGAGCAGGATGCTGCCAGTTCAAAAGGGGGCATAATCAAGGAGGTTAGTACCAAATTAAGGTCCCAAGGAGGAGGGGGATCTCTCACTGGGGGCCTAAGGAGAGTAGTCCCTCTGAGAAAGGCTTTACACAGCTTATGACACAATGTTTATATTAGAAAAACCAACATGAAAGTTAGAGATGGCCGCTAGTTGAACCCTGATTGTAGCAGAAGTGGACCCAGAATGAAAAAGCTCTGTTAGGAACTCCAAGATTTCGTGAACTGGGGCTGAAAAGGGATCCATGTTCCTAGCCTCTGCCCAACAAGAGAAACGTTTCCATTTGCTAGCATAAGTCTTCCTAGTAGCGGATTTGTGAGAGGAGACAATCTCATGCACAGCCGGGGAAATGTTGGGAAGCCTGGCTAGGGTTGGAATTGGATCAACCAAGCTGTGAGCTGGAGTGTTTGGGGGGATCGATGCAGCTCTCCTGACTGAAGAATCAGCAGGTCTGGAATAGGATCCAGAGTCCAGGGCTGCTCGAGGGGGTAATGGTGCAGGAAAGAAAACCATATCTGTCGAGGCCAGTAGGGGGCAATGAAGATCATTTTGCAACCCAACAGATTAGCTTTCTGCATGAGTTTGGGTATAAGAGGGAACGGAGAGAAGGCATAAAGAAGTCCCCGCGGCCAATCGTGGACTACAGCGTCCCTGGGAGGGTGACCGGGAAGCGGTAAAAGGGAGAAGTAGTTGCTGCATTTGCTGTTGGGAGGGGGTGGCAAACAGATCACAGCAAGGCTGTCCCCATTTGAGGAAGATCAGATCCACAACTACCTGATTCAAAGACCACTCGTGAGGTATGAGAAAAGCTCTGCTGAGCCTGTCCGCTATGACGTTGGACTTCCCAGGGATGTGCGTTGCAATCAGAAACCGTTGGGAGGAAATCACCCACTGCCAGAGTCTGAGTGCTTTTCGACATAGGGGGTAGGACCTGGTTCCACCCTGCTTGTTGATGTACCACACCACTGACATGTTGTCCGTTTGAATTGTAATGGTCCCAGAAGGGAAAGAGTCCTGAAGGGCTTGCAACCCTAGGAGCACGGCTCTCATCTCCAAGACATTTATGTGCAGACGGTACTCGTGAGGCTGCCAAGTGCCTTGGACTGTCCTGCCCTGATAATGCCCCCCCCACCCTATCAGTGAAGCATCCGTGGTCACTGTGGCAACCAGAGGGGGCTGGATGAATGGTCTGCCCTGAGATACTAGTGGGGAGACCATCCACCAGGAAAGGTGCCTTTTGCATGTTTCTGTAATCATGATCATGTGAGACATGGGAAGCTGTTGAAAGGACCACTGTGTGAAAAGAAGCCACTGAAGAATTCTCATGTGAAAATGTGCCAGAGGTATCAGAAGAATTGCCGCTGCCATAGAACCCAGAGTTTGAAGGACCAACCTGACTTGTACCCTTTTGCATTGCATGAGGATATGAACTTGCTGCCAAATTGTGGCCACCCTGTCTGGCGGTAGCCTTGCGGACATACTTCTTGTATCTAAATCTGCTCCTATATAGGTAATAGATTGACAGGGCAACAAGGCAAATTTTTCGAAATTTATAGTAATGCCTAGCTGGGCACAAATTGTAATTGCATAATCCCTGGCTTGAAGGAGTTGATGCCTGGTAGTAGCAGTAAGGAGCAAGTCATCTAGATATGGAAACACCTGGAATCCTCAACGCCTCAGGTGAGCCGTGACTACTGCCATGCATTTGGTGAACACCCTGGGGGCTGTGGTGTGACCAAAGGGCAGAGCTCGGAACTGGTAATGACTGGCTCCCAGCCAGAAGCGAAGAAACTTCCTGGAGCGCCCGTCCATTTTGATGTGATAGTACGCATCCTGAAGATCTGTTGAGCACATCCAATTGTCCTGACCCAAAAAGGGTAGAATGGACTGTAGCGTGACCATCCGAAACCTTGTTCTTTGAACAGACTTGTTTAGTCTGCTGAGATGCAATATTGGTCTCCAGTCCCCTGTCTTTTTTGGTACCAAAAAGAACCTTGAGTAAGTTCCGGATCCATGTTGGTCTGCCGGGACTTCCTGGATGACTCTTTTTCTAGCAGTCTTGAAACTTCTATGACTGCTTGGGCCCTCAGATTGGGTGGAACATCTGGAAGGGAGTTGCTTGATGATAAGGGGGGTTGAAAGAAGGGAATTATGTAGCCTCCGGATATAATTGAGTGTACCCATTAGTTTCGCGTCAGGTTTTGCCAGGCTTTTGGGTACAGTGAAAGTCTTCCCCAGACTGCCTCCAGAGGCGGGCAGCCGGGCAACCCTTCAGGGATGCCGGAAGGGCTTGTCAGAGAAGTATTCTCTGCTGCCCTGTTCTGCGGACCCCCTCTGCCACGAGGGCGGCGTCTGTTGTTGTTTCCTCCTCTGCCCCTGGAGGAAAAATCACTACGTGTGTCAGGCGAGGCTCCCTGGGATTTCCAAAACCACATTTTACCACTTCTGACCCTTGGGGTATGGTCTGGAAGGAGTGGAAAAACGGACTCCCATGGCAGAGAAAGTCTTGCCTTCCTGTTCACACCTAGTCAGAGTGTCTTTCACCTGTGGTCCAAAAAGAAAGGAACCGTCAAAGGGAGTATTGGTGAACGACACTCTAAAGGGTTCCGCAAAGTTACACAGCCGCATCCATGCATATCTCCTAAGGGCCACACCTGTACCTGTGGTTCTACTCGCACCATCGGCTGCATAGGAAATGAGCCTCATGGAGGAGTTGACTACAGAATTAAGGGTCGCCAGCTCGGAAGCCACTTTAGCTTGAGCCCCTTCAGTTGATGGATCCTGAAGGGTATCTCCGAGCTCTTTCAGGAGATCCCTCTGAAGCCTGGTAAAATGGCATAAGTAATTCAGTGACCTCATGGAAAAGGTCACTGAAGCAAACATTCACTTCCGATATCTATGCATGGTCCTAGACTCCTTGTTAGGAGGATGGACAGAGGAAGAAGTTTCCGCTAACTCCTTTTTAGTGGCTGCTGCTACCACCATGGCATCTACGGGAACACCCTTAGTAAGAAACTGTTTATCAGGGGGTGCAGTGATAAACTTGCCGGGTCCCCTCAGGGTTGGTTCCACTGTATCCGGGGCTGACCAAGCCCTTCAAGCCACCACTGACATTAGTAGATCGAAAGGTGGAGAAACCCAGGAGGTGGAAGGTCGGGAACTGAATGCATCCAGGAATACAGATTCATCTTCAGTAGGGGCTAGGGCATTCCAGTTCCCCCTCTGCTTAAGCATTTCTAGGATGTCCGAAAAGGAAACATCTTCAGAGGGGTATCTCGGGGACCCTTCCGATTCATCCAAATCCATATCCGAAGTGACAGACTCGGGGAAGTCAATGTGCTTCCTCTTGCACTTCCTCTTCCGAGGGGGCTCCTCTGAATGATCAGGGGAGGCCTCGGAAGAAGAGGAAACACCCAATGGGGTGCTCTGGAGTGCCAGTTCCCCACGCTTGGGGTCTGGAGGAGAGGCAGAGATTGCCGCAGGCACTACAGGGGACAGAGCCAGTGGGGTCGAAAGTGGAGCTGACTCAGAGGCCAGTACACTCCTCATGACATCGAAGGCGTCTCTGCCACGATGCAGAGAAGGCTCCGGTTCCGAGGAAACCAGAATCCTCCTCCACACCGAGGGAGACGGCTCCGAGGCCGATGTAGGAGCCGAGCTCACCTGCGCCGACGCTCCAAGAGGGAGAACGGGTTCGGACAAGGGTCCGATGGCACTCACCCCCCTCGGAGCCGACGAGGGAGTCTCGGCGCCCAGATCCCTCGACGGACGGCACCATCGAGGGGATCAGAGCCGATGACGGAACCAAAGGAGAAATTGTTATCGGAGCTGACGGTTCCACGATTCGAACCCCAACAAACTCCGGCTCCGAGCTCAATGGAGTCGGAGGAGGAACATCAATAGAAATGGACAGAGCAGACACCTGTTGAGGAGGGCTGGACAACATTTTGGCCAGTGCCTGCGACTTCAACAACCTACTGGCCACTCTCTCCACATCGTGATCCGAGAGCCTACAGGACCGAGAAGAGTGGGAGGATCTGTGACTGCGGTCACTCTGTAACAGGGGAGACCGAGGAGACGAATGTATAGACTCTAGAGAAGGGGACCTTGGCCTCTTGTGTGTCCGCGACGGCTCCGAAGGTACTGCTGGAGCTGATGGGGAGGCAGTCTCCTCGGTTCAGGCCGGAACCAAAGTAGTTGGTAAGGCTTGGGCCAATGACAGCTCCGAGCTGGGAGACGATGATTTGGTCATTTTAGGAGATTTCACAGGCTGAGCCTTGGCCGGTGAATCCTGGGGCTTAAGAAGACCCCTCAAAATAAGCTTATTTTTGTGCTCCTGCAGAACTCTTGGGCTAAATGCAAGGCATACAGAACAAGAGTCCTGCAGGTGCACTACACCTAAGCAATAGACGCAAGAAGTGTGCCCATCTGTCAGAGACAATTTCTGGCAGCATGAGTCACAATTCTTGAATCCAGACACCTTGGATTCTTTAGACATATCCACAACTAGACAGATACTACACTGAGTTGTTTTGGCCAAAAGGCCGAACAGCAGAACTAATACTAAACACTATCCACCAACAAAACAAAAAACACACAGTGTACTACAGTTAAAGATAGTTTTTTTTTTTTTTTTTTTTTTAAACTAGGAAGCCTCTAACTTGGCTACCTAACAATCAGAAAGAAGAAAAGGCTTAAACTAAGATGCTACCTACAAGAGGGAAAGGGGGGGGGGGAGAACTCCCCAATAAAAACAAGTTCTAAGGGAAAGCTACAAATACACTAAACTACAACAAACTAGTTATCGACTACTATTTTAAACAATAAACTACCAGAAAAACCCTAATCTAACAGAAAAAGCAGTTCAATAAAACTTATACAAGCCTGAGCCAGTAACAATGAACCTCGCAGCTGAAGCGGCAAACAAGATCTGGGTAGCTAGCGCTAGGCATCATGGAATAAGGGGTAGCCTCGAGCCAGTAAACAGCTCTCGAGCTATAGAAGATGGCCGAGTCAGTGCCGAGGATTGGCTCCGATCCCAACAAGCAAGAAACGAAGGCGAGATAGACAACTTAACATTAATTGTTTTACAAGACAATAATTATTAAGAGAGTTTAAAATGCAGGCTCAATAAGATTGGCAGTTGGTGCAGAGGATTAAAACTGTGTGATGTAGTTCTCCAAAGCTGATTACAGCCACCTGAGGGATGGTATAAACAGTTTCACAGCCCCCTCCTCCTCTGTAGGAACTGGCACAAACATCCAACACTATACCAAAGCACTATAAGAGCATTTATATAGATGCATGGAATCAGGAATACCCGGAAAGGACTAAATCATCGTCCATAAGGAAGAGTAAACCTGTCTGGTGGACATCTGCAATAGAAAACTCTATAACAAAAGGAAAAAAAGTGCTGTCCAAGACCAAGAAGGAGCAGGTGCCCAACTGGAAGTAATGTCTCCTTAGTCTAAGCAAGCAAATAAGAGCACTAGTGAAATCCTCCAAAGCAAACTTGGAGTCCAAATTGGCCACATCTACTAGAGGCAATCACAAGGTCTTCTTCACATATGTCCGCAACCTCAAAGGAAGCACCCAGATCTGTTTAGAACTGGTGGTCAAGGACACCACATATAAAAATGCTGTAGCTATAGCAAAGTTGCTGGCTGACAGATTCAACAAAAACATTACCCCTCTGTCCCCATGTGTAAATCAGGACATCCCCAGTACCTGCCCCCTTCCTCTTATAAATAGGGAACAGGTCATCACTGCTCTATCAAAGGCAAAAATACAGCCTCCATGCGACTCGATAACATCCCAGGCTGCATCCCACGTGAGCTCAGGCAGAAACATGAAGCACCATTAGGCACATGATTCAACCAAAGCCTGAGTACCGGCTTCATCCCAGCTGAGTGAAGGACAGCCACAGTCATCACTTTACACAAAGGTGGAGCATCCACCAATCCAGAAAATTAAAGACCCATCAGTTTAACTAGCCTGATCTGCAAGGCCGTGGAACAGATTATCATGGGCCTCATTAACGAGGACACTGGTAACCTCCAAACACTTGATCCCACACAGTTTCGCTTCATCAGGGGGAGGTCATGTCTGCTAAATTTGCTTGACTTCTTTGAGACAGTCACCAAAGCCATGGATGAGCAGAAGATGGTGCACACCGCCTACCTTGACCTGGCCAACACATTTGATACTATTCCCCACTCGGGCATAACAGATAAACTCTCTCAACTAGGTATCAATCCATATGTAACTATATGGGTGGCAAATTGGCTTACAGATAGAACCCACTTAGTCAAAATAGGGGAAGCCACCTCAGGCAGTAGACCCATAACAAGTGGCGTACCCCGATTTTCAGTCTTGGGGCCTTTATTTGGGATATGCTTTTCTGAGGTGCAGGCCAAAACCAGTGGGCTATGGCTGACCAAGTTTGCAGATGAATGCAAGCAGGGTACTGTCATCAATTCCCCTAGTGATGTAGACATCCTCCAAGAGGGTCTCACTCAGACAAATGATCGGTGCCAGAAACATGGCCTCAAGCTGAATACTAAAAAATGCATCATCATCCTTTTCGGGGAGAGTGACATCCCAAAATTATCACATTAATAACAACATCCTAAGCATGCAATCAGTCGTGAGGGATTTGGGCACTCAGGTTGATAGCAACCTGACTTTTGACCACCACGCTGCTTCTGTTGCACAGAAAGCCTTCTACATGGCCCACCTCATAAGTAAAGGTATCTCATCCAGAGACAGGGAGGTCAAAACATCCCTGTATTCTTCCCTTATAAGGCCTATTACTGAGCACAATGCCCCTATCTGCATGTACCTCGCAAAGCAAATGCAGCAGCTGGAGAGACCACAGAGGTTCCTCACCAGGAGAATCCAGGGCCTCAAACATCTACCATACACGGATAGGCTAAAAGCCATATCCCTCTACTCAGTTTCATACATACTCCTCAGAAGTGACCTCTGTCTGGCATACAAAGCGATCATGGACCCTACCTTGATGGGACTACTGCATATCCGCAAGTCAAGCTCCACGCGAGTAGTCTACATGTGCAGACTCAACCTGGTCTGTGACATCAGCAAGACTTGTTGGTGGGACAGATTTGTGTCCCAGAGCCTCCCCATCTATGGAATAGACTCCCTCTCCACATCAGAGTACCTCTTTATTCCTTTTTAAACGCAACCTGAATAACTGGATGGGAAACAGAAAATATACCCCTAGGATTCCTCCCATGGCCCTGCTGGACAGGGACATCGGGTGCTGAGTTGTCTAAACATGGGCTAAACTCTTGGTTAGGCTTATAAGGGCCTCAGGGCCAATAGCCTATTAACCTCCTATGATACTATGAACCTGTGTATTATATGCCCGCTTGATTAGCTATGATACTGTAAATACATTTTTACATGCCGATTTATAATCTGTTTGTAAAGAATGTTTTAAAGACTTGAACAGTGTCCTTTTACACTTCTAACTGCGCATATTTGTGAAGAAAGATTCTAAAGGCAAACTGTCTCAGATTCATCTGACCTGCAGATGATGTCATTGGAATGTTGACAGTTGCTATTTGTTACTGTCAGAAGCTGCAAGACAGGAAGAAACATTCATAAACAGCTGTTGGTTGATTTTCAAAATATGAAATGAAAATTATAATTAGAACGGTTATGACAGGCTAGTCTATAAAAAGCCTGCTGAAGACAGTTAACAGTCAGTTGTCAGTTACAAAATGTCAGTTGTTAGTTGTCAGTTAACAAGCTGTGAGCTGATCACAGATGTACTGTGCAGGGGATACCTAATAGGACTCGCCAAGAACTGTAAGCCTACCTTTGCTCTATTGTAATAATTTAATTTAGATCAGGGAGAGTGTTCTTCAATCAGATAAGAATTTATAACTAATCAATTAGATCAGTTAGAGTTTTTCTAAATGTTGGATAACTATCCTTCAGTACTGATTTCATTTTCCTGGTGATTGACTTTTGTTTGTTTATTGGAAATTACTGTTTTATATTTTTAATTATTTTGCTCACTATTAAATATTTTTATTAACTTGCATATTAACTTACATTGTGGCTGGTTTTCTTTAGTGATTTGAGAATGCTTATACTTGCCGTGATAACTTCCCAGGCCACTCTGAAAGCCTGGCTGCTTAGGTCGTTTACTATTTGTTTTAATATTTAATTTTCATAATTGGGTACCCCTTTAAAAAGGCATAAAGACACTCTAATTAGTGGCAACATTACCATATTATTTTGGGGAAGGGACACAGCTGGAAATCTGTATCAGGCTTTCCCAGAAGTGTTTGGATGTTTGAAATTTAATTTAAGTGTGAGTGTACCAGAGATTTTAAACTGGGACACATTGCAATGAAGTGTGTAATAAGGAGTTAAACAGAGCTGGACAGAAGTATACAGTCCAGTCCCAGATTATAGAGCATGTTCCTGTTGTGCTCAAGGGAAAAATGTAAACTATTACTCATGTTTAAGTGACAGTCTCGCATTAGAGTCAGTAGTGAGGATTGAAGCTCCTTAGTTATTGAGCCAGGATACTGGGAGATGTCACATTATTGTTGACAGTCCGGTGGGGTACTGTCTGAACATCACATTATTTGGTGGCAGCTCAATGGGATACTGTCTGGATGTCACACCTACTGTCTGTTACTGAGCA
Source organism: Protopterus annectens (assembly GCF_019279795.1). Taxonomy (NCBI): domain Eukaryota; kingdom Metazoa; phylum Chordata; order Ceratodontiformes; family Protopteridae; genus Protopterus; species Protopterus annectens. Next base: position 1,082,348,735 of record NC_056748.1, read on the forward strand.
TGTCACTTATCCAGACTTTGCTCCTAAGAAGGGACTGTATGTCCAGTGGGCCTACCTGGTTACCAAACAGGTGTTATTATTATGCACTAATCTTTCTAAAGCAAAACTCAAGTCTCAAATAGGAAGGATGTTTTTTGCAGGATATTTTCCTTTAGCACTGCAATCCACCTATTGGCTGTCAGCTAACTGTCTTCATCTGTATGTTCTTCAAGAAGTCTGCCTTCATTGAAATAACCCATACGCTGTTTAACCACAGTAGCCTGATGGCTTTTTTATTTAGCCTATCCTAAATAATGAAAGTTAAACAAATTGTGTGTGTGGTGTAGTTTTGATATTTTAACATTGCTAAAAGAATGAATAAAATAAATAAAAACAAGATTTCTGACAACAAACCAGTTTCTGTTCAGTCAGATTTAGGTTGTGTGGGGTTGCATTTTCATACTATTTAAACACTCAGCAGTTACTCCCTGCAATGAAAACTAAAATGAATTTATACTTCATGAAATTGTTAATAATGCCATACTCAATTTGCCCCAAACGTTTATTTAAAAATGTTAGTGTCTGTGTGGGAGTGTGAGATATACAAGACAGACCTGGCAATCTACTTCCAGTCTCCACTTACTTAGTAAACTCTGTCGATGGCAGTTGCTCTTCAAGGGGTGGGTGGATAAAGCAAGCCGAACTAATTTTGTATTGTACAATGTAAATAATTCTTTCTCATAAAAAATAAAGTGTGCATGTACTTATATTGGAATATACCTGCTCAATAATCATAGCAGCATGATCCTCGCTGCTTTTGGGTGTCTCATACAATGTGGCACGTAACTGAAGGCGATGAAGAAGCACTTCAAGAAACTCATGAGAGCATAATTTCTCATCCAGGTGCAGTGCTTTTTTGGCATGTTCAATAGCAGATTCTATTTGATCTTCATCATCTTCAATCTGTGCAATCTCTACATGTACTTGACAACGAAACTGAATCATTAGGCTACAAGAAAAATGAGATTATGTATTTGTAAGTTTACTTTATTGAAAATGCACTGCAAGTAACCACCAACCTGCTAAAACCTTTCAATAGCTAAAGCATTTGAGATCCTTCAATCAACACCTAATAACTCATTTTTACAGCTACACCTTCCCCAAGGATTAGCACCTTATGGCGAAAGCATTCTTCAGCTTGCCACTTTACAGCTGCACATCTAAATCAGATTATATCAAAAAGAAAAGAGTCTCTCCTCCACATCCTACATATAAGAAAACACAAAAGAATTGCAAATAATCCTGTAGATATCACAGCGAAGCAACCAGGCAGTCCCAAGGAGTTTAAAAACATAAAATTCTTTTATTGCACAGCACAAACACGGTAAGCGCTTTTGCTAACAAGCTTCTTCAGACCATAAAACTTAATGATGAAAAAACCTTTTATAAAAATTCAAATACCAATAGCCCAATCACAAGAGAGGAAATACAAACTGACTTGAATTAACCTTTAAAGTGGCATTCATACCCCTCAAACATATAAACATCAAGCAAACTTACATGCATACATAAAAACAGTGGAAATAAAAAATATATAGTGCACATAAAAAACATATATACATATAAAAAAGCATATGCTGTTTGTATCTAAAAAAGAATTGCAATCTCACAATGCTGTCACATCAGTATGTACACCTGCTTTAGTTCCAAGGAGATGGATAAGGCCCTCACAATTACTCAGATTATCTAGACTTGGGATTAAGCAATAGTCCAGGTACCACTGGATCTGACCAAGCAGAGACACGAATGAGGACACTAAGTGGAACGACAGTGACACATACTTGGGGATGCATGCTCCACTAACAGCAGGGACACTGACACATGGTTCTTAAAAAAAAAAAAAAAAAATTGTTTTACAAGATGAAATCTAAAAATTATGCCAATGAATCTTAAGCATAACAAAATCACAGTGATGACTGGGAATTCTAATTTTAGAGTAATATATGCAAAAATAAGACACACTGTAGATACAAAGCACTTTAACAGTATTATAAACAGCAAATATAAGAAGAAATACTGGCCGTCGCAAATGAATATGCTGTATTAAAATGTCAAATTCAATAAAAAATCCCATGTTTTTCCAATACTCAAACAGTCCAAATTTATGATTTTCTTTTATTTTCTTTGGAAAAGCAGAAAATCACTATCAATGATTAAGAGCTCCCCCATCAAGACCATCAATCTGCACAAATACGGCAGTCTCAGTAGCTCAACACCATCAAGACCATCAAGATGTATGAATACGGCATTCTCAGTAGCTCAACACGGAGTACAATTGTCTTTGGTGCTTAAAGATCAGAAGACACTGGCTTCTACTTCCACATGTGGTAACTGCATTAAATTTTCCAGTACTGACAGTGCTGTACAGCACTTATGAGTGCGTCATGCCCAGTACTGACAGTGCAGTGTAGCACTTCTGAGTGTGCCATGCCCAGTACTGACACTGCAGTGCAGCACTTCTGAGTGTCATGCCCAGTACTGACACTGCAGTGCAGCACTTCTAAGCGAGTCATGCCCAGTACTGACACTGCAGTGCAGCACTTATGACTGTGTCCTGCCCAGTACTGACACTTGTGTACAGCACTACTGAGTGTGTCATGCCCAGTACTGACACTGCTGTACAGCACTTGAGTGTGTCATGCCCAGTACTGACACTGCAGTGCAGCACGTCTGTGTCATGCCAAGTACTGACAGTGCTATACAGCACTTCTGAGTGCATCATGCCCAGTACTGACACTGCTGTACAGCACTTTTGAGTGCGTCATGCCCAGTACTGACACTGCAATGCAGCACATCTGAGTGCGCCATGCCCAGTACAGACACTGCAGTGCAGCACATCTGAGTGCGCCATGCCCAGTACTGACACTGCAGTGCAGCTCTTGAGTGCGTCATGACCAGTACTGACACTGCAGTTCAGCACTTCTGAGTGCGTCATGCCCAGTACTGTCACTGCAGTGCAGCTCTTCTGAGTGTATCATGCCCAGTATTTATACTGCTGTGCAGCTCTTCTGAGTGTGTCATGCCCAGTACTGACACTGCAGTGCAGCTGAGTGTGTCATGCCCAGTACTGACACTGCAGTGCAGCACATCTGAGTGCGCCATGCCCAGTACTGACACTGCTGTACAGCACTTCTGAGGGCGTCATGCCCAGTACTGACAGTGCAGTGCAGCACTTGTGTGTCATGCCCAGTACTGATACCGCAGTGCAGCACTTTTGAGTGCGTCATGCCCAGTACTGACACTGCATTGCAGCACGTCTGAGTCTGTCATGCCCAACACTGACACTGCAGTGCAGCTCTTCTGAGTGCATCATGCCCAGTTTTCATACTGCTGTGCAGCTCTTCTGAGTGTGTCATGCCCAGTACTGACACTGCAGTGCAGCACATCTGAGTGCGCCATGCCCAGTACTGACACTGCTGTACAGCACTTCTGAGTGCATCATGCCCAGTACTGACAGTGCAGTGCAGCACTTCTGTGTGTCATGCCCAGTACTGACACTGCAGTGCAGCTCTTCTGAGTATGTCATGGCCAGTACTGACATTGCAGGGCAGCACTTCTGAGTGTGTCATGCCCAGTACTGATACCACAGTGCAGCACTTTTGAGTGCGTCATGCCCAGTACTTACACTGCTGTACAGCACTTCTGAGTGCGTCATGCCCAGTACTGACAGTGCAGTGCAGCACTTCTGTCGGTCATGCCCAATATTGACACTGCAGTGCAGCTCTTCTGAGTGCATCATGCCCAGTACTGACAGTGCAGCACTTCTGTGTGTGTCATGCCCAGTACTGACACTGCAGTGCAGCTCTTCTGAGTGTGTCATGGCCAGTACTGACACTGCAGTGCAGCTCTTCTAAATGCATCATGCCCTGTACTGACACTGCAGTGCAGCTCTTCTGAGTGTGTCATGCCCAGTATTCACACTGCAGTGCAGCTCTTCTGAGTGCGTCATGCCCAGTATTCACACTACAGTGCAGCTCTTCTGAGTGTGTCATGCCCAGTACTGACACTGCAGTGCAGCTCTTCTGAGCACTTCATGCCCAGTACTGACAGTGCAGTACTTGTGCGTCTGTCATGCCCAGTACTGACACTGCAGTGCAGCTCTTCTGAGTGTGTCATGGCCAGTACTGACACTGCAGTTCAGCACTTCTGAGTGCGTCATGCTTCAGATAAGGTGTTAAACCTAGACCCCACTACCTATGCTGGTGGTTGTTCAGGTGGATGTAAAAGATCCAATGGCACTTACCAAAAAGAGTGGGAATTTCCCTGGTGCTTTGATTAAATTTACCATAATTAGTATGAATTACACCTTGGGTCTCCAAAGAAAAGATGCCATTGTCCTAGTGGGGTTATCCTGTCTGACAAAGTGTAAATAAATAGAATAAAAATGAATTTTAATGGAAAACTTGCTTTGAGGGGACAGTACATTTTTGAGTTAACACCACCTGTGAAACGTGATAGGCTATACAATGCCCACTGCATGCCCAGCCCCAAACCACTTCTTGGTATATGTGGAAAAAAAACCTAGTGCTTAAGCTTAACTTCTACAATTATTGCTCTCTCAGGTGGGTTTGACAAAGTGCAAAGGTCACAGATGATCAATAGGTAAGACAGGTAGAAAAAGTGCAAGAAAATGTTTATCTGTTCTGAAATATTGGATAAAGAATAACTTGCAGAAGGTGCCATTCTTTTAATTACTCGGAATTGTTCTCAAAAATGTTAATAGTGAGGTGCATGCAGTATATGTTAATGGAGATGTTTGCCATAGTATGCAATGACAATAAATATTCGAGTAGAAAAATTCTTTGAAATAATTTTGTTTTACAGGTGATGAAACCCAGTAGAAAACTGTGGTACAATCTGCCAACTCTGTTGACACAGAGGAATAAAGCCCTGACTATTATCACGACAACTCAACTTCAATTAGCTACTTGGACACCTAATAGAGCTGGTGCTGGCTTTCTTCTTTTTTGGAAGAGGATGTGGGAATATCTGTCTTGAGTACACATTCCTGTGGCACAATCCCCATTGCAGACAGGATAAAAATATTTGAGTAGTCTATTGGAGAAGGGTGTCCTGAGGGGTTACATCATTTACTGTAAGTGATAAATCCTCTTTCGTTCTTATGGTGCAACCTACCCTAGATCATGGCACTGAGCATGTACAGGAGGATTAGCATTTAGTAGACAAACCATTATCCTGCATGCAGATGGTAATACCCCCCCCAATCCTCACCTCCAAGGGAAGGAAGGAAGAAATTGGCTGTAAGGTCCTCATTCTAGGAGGAATGAGCAGGACAACTGAGTGGCAGAAAGGGACATAGAATGGGAAGCACAGAAAAAATACTATGATGCAGTTTGATAATAGGGTTGGGAGGGTGGCCTAATGGTTAAGGTGTTTGCCTTACAAATACAAGGCACAGGGTTTGAATCTCACAGGGGATAACTGGCTAGGCTTAAAATGGCTCGCAAGGGCAGTTAGCCTAGTACTAAGCTATGAACCTACAGTATCTTCTGCATTTGGGAACATCTTTCATTTATAAGAAAAATAATCATATGACAAATTCAGGTAATCACGTCAAGGACAATTAAATTTAAAGGTTCTTAGACTCAAAGGTGTTTATGATAATACAGTATCTTCTGCATTCGGGAACGTCTTTCATTTACAAGAAAAATCATCATATGACAAATTCAGGTAATCACGTCAAGGACAATTAAATGTAAAGGTTCTTAGACTCAAAGGTGTTTATGATAATACAGTATCTTCTGTATTCGGGAACGTCTTTCATTTATACGAAAAATAACCATATGACAAATTCAGGTAATCAAGTCAAGGACAATTAAATTTAAAGGTTCTTAGACTCAAAGATGTTTATGATAATACAGTATCTTCTGCATTCGGGAACGTCTTTCATTTATATGAAAAATGATCACACGACAAATTCAGGTAATCACGTCAAGGACAATTAAATGTAAAGGTTCTTAGACTCAAAGGTGTTTATGATAATACAGTATCTTCTGCATTCGGGAACATCTTTCATTTATACAAAAAATAATCATATGACAAATTCAGGTAATCACGTCAAGGACAATTAAATGTAAAGGTTCTTAGACTCAAATGTGTTTATGATAATACAGCATCTTCTGCATTCGGGAATGTCTTTCATTTATACGAAAAATAATCATACGACAAATTCAGGTAATCACGTCAAGGACAATTAAATTTAAAGGTTCTTAGACTCAAAGGTGTTTACTGATCTGTGAGGATCTTCAGATGACTAGCCCTGCATTCCCATGGTAATTATTGGCCCTTATATTTTGCAACATAAATCTCCAAAGATGGGCAGCACAAGTATATGTTGGGTGCATGTGTTTCCCTAGCTATGAGGGTCACTGTTGCTTAACCAGGGGTGAAAAAGAAGTTATGTACCTACCATAACGTTCCATGTTAGTTGTCCTTCATCTCACCTTCTTGCTGTTTGGGTTCGGAGCCAATCCTCGGCTCTGACTCAGCCTACTTCTATAGCTCGAGAGCTATTTACTGGCTCGAGGCTAACCCTTATCCCAGAATGCCCAGCGTCAGCTACCCAGATCTCGTTTGTGATAGCGCAAACTAGACAAAAAGTAACCAGTAACCTAAAACTGATTTACCAAAATAACAGATCAGAGCAAACTGTCATAAAATTACCTGGCATGTGAGCCAAGAAAAAGGAAATCAGCCAGTGAAACCATAGTGAACTCCTCTCAATCTTCCAGGAAGGGGGAAAGAGGGGGGATGCAAGAAGGAAGGCGAGATGAAGGACAACTAACATGGAACGTTATGGTAGGCACATAACTTCTTTATGTTAAGTTGCCCATCTCGCCTTCGTTCTTGCTGTTTGGGACAGCGTCCCTAGCACCTAAAGACCCCAGGTGGCTCATTGGAACAGACTCTTCAGAGCAGTCACATCCACTTTGTAATGAGAGATAAAGGTATGAGGGTTTGCCCAAGTGGCAGCTGCACAAATTGAGTCTATGGGCAATTTAGACTGAAAGGCTACAGACGTGGCTAATGCTCTAGTAGAATGACCTTTCGGTTTTGCTGGTAGATGTTTATGCCTTACGGTTACAAGTGGAGTCCCACAGGGCTCAGTCCTTGGCCCCCTATTGTTCGGCATCTACTTCTCAGAAGTACAGGCAAACATAGGAGGACTATGGCTGACAAAGTTTGTGGATGACTGCAAACTGGGTGCCATAGTGGATAGTACATTGGACACAGACATCCTTCAGAGGGGTCTCATGGAAACTGATAGCTGGTGCCAGAGCCATGGCCTGAAGTTAAACGCAAAAAAGTGTATAGTCATACCCTTTGGGAAAAACAAGGTAACACCAAGCTACCATATAGGTGGCAACCCACTAAGCACAGAAGAGGTTATCAGGGACCTGGGGACCCAGGTTGACAGTGGCCTCTCGTTTGACGCTCACGTTGCTAAAGTGGTTCGAAAGACCTTCTACATTGCCCACCTGATCATGAAGGGATTCACATCCAGATCAAGTGAGGTCATTGTTCCCCTGTACTCTTCACTTATCAGACCAATGATCGAGTACAATGCCCCATTCGGGATGTATCTCACCCGACACCTGCAGCAATTGGAGAGACCCCAAAAGTTCCTCACCAAAAGGATAAAGGGACTCCAAAACCTGTCATATGCTGCCAGACTGAAGAAACTCCAACTCTATTCAGTTGCATACCGGCTGCTCAGAGGTGACCTGTGCCTGACATACAAGGCCATGACCAACCCGGAATTAATGGACATGCTCCACCTCAAAAAATCCAAATCCACCAAAACCACTAGAGCAAGAGACTTAAACCTTAGCACGGATATAAATAGGATGTGCTGGAAGGATAGATTTATCACCCAGAGACTCCCCATGCTGTGGAATAAAATCCCGGTCCATGTGAGGCAGAGCACCTCGCTGGCTCTGTTCAAGAGAAATCTTGACCGGTGGATGGGAGATCGTAGGTTTACCCCGGGAATCATCTCTGTGTCACTACTGGACAGAGGCACAACAAACTAATGGGTACAGTATTTCTAACATAAGGGGCGGCGTAAGCCACATAACTTTGGGCTAGGCTTATAAATGCCCTAGGGCAGTTAGCCTAGTATAAACCTATGAACCTATTAACTGATAAATAAAGGCAATGGTGTCAGATAACCATTTGGATAAGCTCACCTTAGAAACTGGAAGGCCTTGCTTATTGTGGGCATAGGAGAGAAATAATTGGTCTGACTTTAGCTCTTTGGTCCTAAGGAGGTAAAAACGTAATTGTCTGTACACATCCAGTTGGTGAAGACCGTATTCTGCCTTGTTGCTATAAATGGGAAAGAAGACAAGGAGATCGATGGATTGATTTAAATTGTTTTCTGAACAGACTTTTGGTATGAAGGATGGGCTGGTTCTTAGAGAAACTCTATCTTTGTGAAACACCATATATGGAGGAGGAACACAGAGTGCTTGGAGTTCTGAAACACGTCTAGCTGAGGTAATAGCAACCAGAAAGAGTGTTTTCCAAGAAAGAAATTTTAAGGGACATGAAGCTGCTGCTTCAAAGGGAGGCAGAATCAAAAAAGTCAAAACTAAATTGAGATCCCAAGGAGGAGGTTGATCCCTCACTGGGGGTCTAAGAAGAGATGTTCCTCTCATGAAGGCTTTGCAGAGCTTATGAGACATTATGCTAGAATTAAGAATTTCAATATGAAAATGAGATATGGCTGCTAGTTGTACCCTGGTGGTAGCAGCAGCCACACCCGACTGAAAAAGCTCTGCCAGAAATTCTAGAATTTGATGGACTGGGGTTGAAAAGGGGTCTAAGTTTTTAGATTCTGCCCAGTAAGAAAATTTTTTCCATTTGCTAGCATAAGTCTTTCTCGTACTTGACTTATGGAAGGATACAATAATATTCTGAACTGCTGGGGAGATACTTAGAAGCCTGGCTAAGGTAGGAAGTGGAGAAACCAAGCTGTGAGCTTGATAGTCTGAAGGGATTGGTGTAACACGCCTGACTGATGAATCAACAGATCTGGCACTGGGTCCAGAACCCAAGGCTGGTCTAGAAGGTGAAGGTGAAGGTGCAGGAACGGAAACCATATCTGTCGAGGCCAATACGGGGCAATGAGGATCATTTTGCAACCCAATGATCTTGCTTTCTGTATGAGTCTTGGAATTACGGGAAAAGGTGAAATGCATAAAGGAGTCCCTGAAGCCAATCGTGGACTAGAGCATCCCTGGGAATTTGACCTGGAGGAGGAAGCAGGGAGAAGTAGCTGCTGCATTTGCTGTTGAGGAGGGTGGCAAATAGATCGCAGCAAGGGTGGCCCCATTTGTGGAAGATAAGGTACGCAACTTCCTGAATCAGAGACCACTCGTGAGGCATGAGGATAGCCCTGCTGAGTCTGTCCGCTATTATGCTGGATTTCCCAGGGATGTGCATTGCTGTCAGAAAATGTTGGGAAGAAATCGCCCCACTGCCATAGCCTGAGGACTTCTCGACACAAGGGGAAGGACCTGGTCCCGCCCTGCTTGCTGATGTACCACACAACTGACATGTTGTCTGTTTGGATCGCAATAGTCCCAGAAGGAAGAGAGTCTTGAAGAGCTTGCAACGCTAGGAGCACCGCTCTCATCTCGAGGACGTTGATATGCAGATGGTACTCGTGAGGTTGCCACATGCCTTGGACTGTCCTGCCCAGATAATGCCCCCCCCCACCCTATCAGGGAGGCGTCCGTGGTCACTGTGGTTACCAGAGGGGGTTGAATGAAAGGTCTGCCCTGAGTCACCAGTGGGGGAGACCATCCACCAAGACAGGTGTCTTTTGCATGTTTCTGTAATCAGGATCATGTGAGACATGGGTAGTTCCTGGAAGGACCACTGAGTAAAGAGAAGCCACTGAAGGACTCTCATGTGGTAACACGCTAATGGTACAAGAAGAATGGCAGCTGCCATGGAGCCTAGAACTTGCAGGACATCTCTGACTTGGGCCTTTCTGCTCTGCATTAGAAATTACACTTGTTAGTGCATAGAGAAAACTCTTTCCTGAGGTAACCTTGCAAACATCTGTTTTGTGTTTAATTCTGCTCCTATATATGTAACAGATTGACAGGGCAACAAGGCAGATTTTTCGAAATTTACTGTAATGCCTAGTTGGGTGCAGGTTGATATTGTATAATACTGTGTCTCTAAGAGTTGATGCCTGATGGTAGCAGTTAGGAGCCAGTTGTCTAGATAGGGAAAAACACACCTGGAATCCTTGATGCCTCAGGTGTGCCTTGACTAGTGCCATACATTTGGTGAACACCCTGGGGGCTGTGGAGGGCAGAGCTCTGGTCTGATAATGACTGGCCCCTACTCGGAAGTGAAGAAATCTCCTGGAGCATCTGTCCATTTTGATATGGTAGTACGCATCCTGAAGATCTATGGAGCACATCCAGTTGTCCTAACCCAGAACGGGGAGAATGGACTGCAGTGTTACCATTCGGAACTATTCTTTTTGTACAGATTTGTTCAATCTGCTGAGATCCAGTATTGGTCCCCAGTCCCCTGTCTTTTTTGGTGCTAAAAAGAATCTTGAGTAAGTTCCGGATCCTAGTTGGTCTGCGTGGCCTTCCTGAATGGTTCTTTTTTCTAGCAGTTTTGAAACTTGAATAACTGCTTGATCCCTTAGATTGGGTGGGACATCTGGGATGGACTTTTTTGACTTTAGCGGGGATTGATTAAAGGGGATTTTGTAACCTCCGGATATGATAGATAATACCCATTTGTCTCTTGTTATATTTTTCCAGGCTTTTGGGTACAGGGAAAGTCTTCCCCAACTGCCTCCAGAGGTGAACAGTCAGGCAACCCGTCAGGGATGCTGGAAGGGTTTGGCAATGAAAGTTTCTCTGTCACCCTCATTTGCAGTCCCCCTCTGCCATGAGGGTGGCGTCTGCCATTGTTGTTTCCCCCTCTGCCCCTGGGGTAAAAGTCACCACATGTGTCAGACAAGGGTCCCTGGGACTTCTGAAACCACATCTTTCTACCCTTCTGACCTTTGGGATAAGGTCTGTTAGGAGTGGAAAAATAGACTCCCATGGCAGAGAGAGTCTTGCCTTCCTGCTCGCACCTGGTAAGAGTGTCTTTCACCTGAGGCCCAAAAAGCGAGGAGCCATCAAAGGGAGTATTTGTGAAGGACACTCAAAAGGGTTCCACAAACTGACACAGCCGCAGCCAAGTATGTCTCCTGAGAGCCAGTCCTGTACATGCGGCTCTGCTCACTCCATTGGCTGCATAGGAAATCAGCCTCATGGAGGAGTTGACTACAAAATTAAGAGTCGCAAGCTGGGAAGCTATTTTGGCTGATGCTCCCTCAGCTGTAGGATCTTGTAGGGTATCTCCAAGCTCTTTTAGGAGATCCCTTTGAAGTAATGTAAAATGAGAGAGATAATTCAGGGACCTCATTGAGAAGGTCGCTGAGGAAAAAATTCACTTCCCATATCTGTCCATTGTCCTAGACTCTTTGCTTGGTGGATGGAAAGACTAAGAAGTTTCTGCTAACTCTTTCTTGGTGACTGCTGCTACCACCATGGCATCAACTGGCACACCTTTAGAGAGAAATTGTTTGCCCTGGGGGCTGTTATGAACTTATTTGGTCTCCTCGGAGTAGGTTCCACAGAATCCGGAGCTGACCAAGCCTTTCGAGCCACTACAGACATGAGTGGATTGAAAGGTGGAGAAACCCAGGAGGTGCAGGGTCAAGAACCAAATACCTCCAGGTATACAGACTCATCCTCGGTAGGGGCTAGGAAAGACCTAAGCATTTCAAGGATGCCCGAAAAGGAAGCATCTTTAGAGGGGGACCTGGGGGACCCTTCCGATTCATCCAGGTCTGTATCTGATATGACAGACTCAGGGGAGTCTAGGTGCTTCCTCTTGCACTTCTTCAACCGAGGAGGCTCCTCTGAGTGATCAGGGGAGGCCTTAGAAGAAGAGGGGTCACCCAATGGGGTGTCCTGGGGCATAGGTTCCCTACACTTCTGGGCAGGTGGAGAAGCAGAGGTTGGCACAGGCACCACAAGAGAAGGAGCCAATGGGGATGATAGTAGGGCTGCTTCAGGGGACAGTACACTCTGCATGACCTTGAAGGTGTCACGATCCTGAGGCAAAGAAAGCTCCGGCTCCAAAGAGACGGGAGTCCTTTTCCGCGTTGAGAGCGACGGCTCCAAGAGGGAGAGCGGGGTCGGACAACGGACCGATGCCACTTCCCCCCTCAGAGCCGAGAGAGCTTCAGCGCCCAGATCCCTCGATGGACGGAACAATCGAGGTGATCAGAGCCGACATCGTAACCGAAGAGGATGTGATCGGCGCAGTCGGTTCTATCAGCGCGTCCATGGTCTCTGGCTCCGAACTAAGTGTAGTCGGAGGAGGAATGGAGATGGAGGAGGAGGAATGGAGATGGAGGCGGATGGAGCCACAACCTGCTGAGGTGGGCTGGAAATGAATTTCGCAAGGGCCTGTGATTTAAGCAACCTGCTGACTACTCTCTCCATGTCTTGATCTGATAACCTGGAGGATCGAGAGGAGTGGGATGAAGAGCGGTGACTGCGTTCACTTCCTAATAAGGGAGTGGATCGGCTCCAATGAAGGAGACCTTGCTCACTTGTGGCTCTGAGGTGGCAGTTGGAGTGGAGGGAGGAAATGACTTGTCGATGCTAGTCGGTACTGACAAACTTGGTTCTTCAAGCCCAGGAGTCGGTTCCGAGGAAGGAGCCGACAGCTTGACAGACTTAGAGGATTTCACTGGCTGAGAACCTTTAGCTGGGGAATCCTGTGGTTTCAATAATCCTCGAAAGATAAATTTGTTTTTGCGCTCCTGCAGGAACCTTGGACTAAATGCATGACAGAGCAGGAGTCCTGCAGGTGCACAGCCCCTAAACAATAAGCACAGCTAGTGTGCCCATCTGTCAAAGACATTTTCTGACAGCATGAGTCACACTTTTTGAAGCCAGAAACTTTGGCCTCTTTAGACATGTTACACCACTATACTAAAAAAACAAGTTTTTTTTTGTTTACAGTTAAGGAACAGAAAGGAGAGCCTCTAAATTTAAATGGCTGTCCTGGGGGGGGGGGGGACTCTCTAATTTAAACGAGTTCAGGGGAAACAGAAGGCCTGCAAGATATGGAGCGATGGCCAACAAAGCTAAAACACACACAAGAAAGGTGATAGGGGATAAAGAACTATATCTAGACAAAAAACTTGACAAAATTTAAGAACAAACAACAATTATAATCATAGAAAAAACTATACTAAGCCTGAGCAAGTAACGAAGCAACCTCGCAGCTGAAGCGGCAAATGAGATCTGGGTAGCTGACGCTGGGCATTCTGGGATAAGGGTTAGCCTCGAGCCAGTAAATAGCTGTCGAGCTATAGAAGTAGGCCGAGTCGGAGCCGAGGATCGGCTCCGAACCCAAACAGCAAGAATGAAGGCGAGATGGGACAACTTAACATTTGGAGGTTACCCATCCGCTCATCCAAGTTACATTTGAATAGAGTAACAGCAGTAATCTGGTTTACGGAGGAGAAACCAGTTCCATAGATGTGATAATCTTTGTGATAAGTACCTATCCCTCCAGCATGTTCTGCTGATCTTGTACAAGAGATTGAGGTCCCTTGAGTGGGTGTTTCTCATACCACTGGACTACCAAAAGTAATAGCAGTCAGTACTGCATAGATTCTGATAGGGGGGACAGTTGCTTTGGCCAAGTGCATGTCACTGCAAACTAATTATATTCACTGCCCTTCAATCAGCACATCTGAACAAATGTTATAATTCCTAATGGACTGATCTGTTTTTTGAGGAGGGCAGTGCTGTTCACAACTCCTTAGAAATCGATGTACTGGGTTCTAAATATGCAGATAGTAAATATATAACGTTTTACAAGTAAGAAAATGTCATTGTTTCTTTTGCCATTTACCTGTTAATCTGCTCCAGGACATCGGCTACGTGGCGTAATGTTTTCCTTACAGATTTCCGTAAGTTATGCTGAAGCAATGGCAGACACAGATTCCACTGAGTGACACATGCCACTTGAATTACATTAGGTTCTCCATAACGTACTGCATTTTGAAGAGCCACATCCACTCTTTCTATCAACTTTAGTCGTTTCTGCATAAAACAGGAAACAAAATTAAACTAATGACTGTACTCGCATGAACTCGATTGTTCAATTTTTACTTCTACAAATGCTACAGTCAAAGTAGAAAGCCTAGTAAAGACAAGATATAGTCACTTGTCAGTCATAGCAGCAGTTATGAATGGAAAAGATTTACTTCCGCACAAAACAGTTAAATTATCAACACATCTAAATGCATATACAGTTTAAAGATGCCCCCCCACACACACACACACACACACACACACACACACGATTATCTGCTACAGGCCTTAAAAAGTTACAGAAAAGACAGAACATGAAGCGAAAAAGTTTATAATGTAATTTGCTGCAACTGCAGTTGTGAATTGTTTTAATTTCCCTTCGCTCACTTACACATTTCCAAGTATTCCACTCATTTTGCTCCCTTGTTATTGTGCTACAGTTAAATAATGAATTAAACTTTACTTAAAAAGAGATACGTCTTGGAATAGTTCACTAAAAACATAGAAAAGGTTTCATTCCTAGCACATGGATTATTTAACTCCCGTCTCCCAACAGATCTAGGATTGAAATATGTAAAAGACTCCTACCTAACTGGGGATAATGAGCTGCATCTAAACCAAGCGCCAGTATTTTATCGATAACAATAAAGGGAATAAATATTCATACAAACTGCTACCATTAAAGGAGAAAGACAATGAGAAAATGTTGTTTTACGTATACAATTTGTAATGTTCATAGGAAGCTGAAGTTCATAAGTTTATACTAGGCTAACTGCCTTTGTGAGTCATTTGAAGCCTAGCCAATTATCCCTTGCGAGACTTGAACCTTGCACCTTGTGTTTGTAAGGCAAACACCTTAACCATTAGGTCACCCTCCCAACCCCATGTATTGGTTATTTTGTTAAGTGAAACAGTCCTTTGTGGAAACTTTAAAGCCATGACATGGGCTACGGGCTATAAGGTCAAAGGTGAACATAAAATACACACACACACACATGCATATAGATTATATATATATATATATATATATATATATATATATATATATATATATGTATATATCTACATATATATATATATATTATTTTATAATACATAGTAATATGGGTCTATGTCTGCATCATCTCTCTTTCCATCAATGCCATTTAACAAACAAAAGTGCTGTGTGTAATAGTGAAAGCAGCACATACACTCAGTATATTAGAAAAGTAAAATCTTTTAATAGCCCAGTCGAATATGAATTCAGATGAACAAGCTGTTAAAAGTAGAGCTTGTAGCCACAGTAGTCAGAGATGTTTGTGTTTCATGGTTAGGAATCTCGAGTGTGGAAGATCTTACTCAGTTCTGGCTAGAAGATGACATACAACAATAATTACTCAGTCAATGATACCTACACTCCAGAAGATTACTGACCGATCTGTGACTGTATTTGTAGATTGCAAGGCAGCTTCCCCTGAGCTGTTATAACAAGTCAGTGAAAATGTGAAACCGGGCTGAAAACCTCACAGAGGGATTGTAGTTCTACTAGGGCCTCACTACCCTTACTCTATGCCTCACAAATATGGCCACTTTTGTCATACCACAACATGTACAATCTTCCTTTATTAAACTCAGAGGGATTGTAGTTCTACTAGGGCCTCACTACCCTTACTCTATTCCTCACAAATATGGCCACTTTTGTCATACCACAATATGTACAATCTTCCTTTATTAAATTAGACTACAAATCAGTGATATTTTCCTTTAAAACTAGTGGTACTCCCCCTGCAATACCTCTCTGTTTTATGACTTCTGAAAAGTAAACTATTTTCAATTACTTGATGATATAAAATAAACTCTACTGTTTATAGTTTCATAGTTTAGTACTAGGCTATCTGCCCTGGGGCATTTGCAAGCCTAGCCATAGTGATGTGACTTTCGCCACCTATGAAATGGTACAAAAATGCACAGAAAAGATTTAGAATACTGTGCCTCTGTCTAGTAGTGACACAGTGAAAGTCCCCTTATATAATAGAATTAGTTTACTGTGCCCCTGTCTAGTAGTGACACAGATGTGACCCCTGGGGTAAACTTACGATCTCCCATCCACTCACCAAGATTTCTCTTGAAGACAGTCAGTGAGGGGCTCTGCCTAACATGAACTGGGATCTTGTTCCAGAGCATGGGAAGCCTCTGGGTTATGAATCTATCCCTCCAGCATGTCCTATTCATACTTGTGCCGAGGTTTAAGTCTTTAGCTCTCGTGGTCCTGATGGATTTGGATTTTTTGAGGTGGAGCATGTCCATCAGATCCTGATTGGACATGGCCTTGTACGTCAGGCAGAGATCAACTCTGAACAGGCGGTATGCTACTGAACAGAGCTGGAATTTCTTTAGTCTGGCAGAATAAGACATATGTTGGAGACCCTTGATCCTCTTGGTGAGGTACTTTTGTGGTCTCTCCAGCTGTTGCAAATGCCAATCCTCTAAATGGTATCAATGCTGTTGCCTATGCCCCTGACTTATATTCTCACTTAAATATTTTATTTGGTGAGGATATTATCAATACTGCTGAGAAATTTTAAATCAAATCTCTGTATAAAACAACTAAACACTAATTTATTACTAAAACAAGTAATAAATTAGTGTTTAGTTATTTTATATGTAGTATAAACATATTATATAGGTTTTTTTTGAAAATATATTTTGTTAATAAAAGTTTGAAAATAGAGTCCTATAGCTTTAATATTATAATTGGACTTATGTACTGTTTTTTATAGGTTGGCTGTGTCATGTGATATTTGTCCATTTGTTATATAATGTGTTCATTTTTAATTAGAAATGTAGTAATCAACAGTGAGGAAAGGGATACTCCAGAAAGCTTTGTTTTTTGGTTAAAAATAAAGTGAGTTTTCTATCTTATTTCGTTTTTAGATAGATGCTCCACACCAGTGGTCATCCTCTCATTGGTCAGGTCTGACCATAAGCAAATCACCCTTGACATCCACATCCTACCTCCACCCCCCCAGTAAAGAAACCTCCTTAAAAAACTTCTCCAAAGCCAACTTCAAGCTACTGAAGTCAGAAGTGACAAACTTCACAACACCCACGCAGACGGGATATGGAAGTTCGACTGCAGAATCCTACACTAAGGCACTGTACGAGCACATCCACTCGTGCATGAATCATGCCATCCCAAACAGAACCAAGATGCTCTTCTCCAAAAAGAGGAAGCCAACCTGGTGGTCTCCTGCTATAAACAAACTAGACAACAGAAGGAAGAAACTGTTGCAGAAAAGAGGAAAATCCCAGGATGCAAAAAACTCCCTCACCAGCCTCAGTAAGAAGCTGAGATCCCTCATAAAAATCTTCAAAACCTAGTTACGAAAATAAAATTGCCAAAGATTCCAAAGACAACCACAAGGCATTCTATAGTTATGTCAAGAATCTAAATGGCAATGCTCAGATCTGCTCTGAGTTACAACAGAATGGCATTAAATATACTGATCTAAAGGATATTGCCAATTTCCTGGCAGATCGATTTAGTGCCAACTTCACCCCACTCTCACCCCCTAAAGGGCCCATCTCAATACCAAAAGATTGCCAAATTCCAATAATCACGGCCACACAGGTAGAAACCGCACTCTCCAAAGCTAAGAATACAGCATCCATGGGACCAGATGACATCCCAGGCTGTGTACTACATGAACTACAAAATGAACTGGCACCTCACCTAAGTGTGATGTTTAATCATAGCCTCACCTCAGGCTTCGTGGCCACTGAGTGGTGCACAGCTACAGTTATCATGCTCCACAAGGGAGGATCCACCTTGGATCCCGGGAACTACCGTCACCATCAGTCTGACAAGCCTGATTTGCAAGGGCATGGAACGCATTATCATGGAACTTATAAACAAAGACATTGGCAACCTTCAAACACTAGACCCCACCCAGTTTGGGTTTGTGAAGGGCCGATCTTGTCTCCTGAATCTGATTGACTTCTTCGAATCAGTCTTCAGAGCTGTGGACGAGGGTAAGGTAGTCAACACAGCCTATCTGGACCTCGCCAAGGCCTTTGACACAATCCCCCACTCTGGAATCATAGATAAACTTACTAAGCTGGGCATAAATCCCTACGTCACTCGATGGGTTGCTTACTGACAGAACCCAGACAGTAAAAGTAGCAGACTCCAAATCCAGCTCCAGACAAGTGACAAGTGGAGTACCTCAGGGTTCAGTCCTGGGACCACTCTTGTTTAGCATCTACTTCTCTGAAGTGCAGGCCAACACTAAGGGACTCTGGCTAACAAAGTTTGCAAACGACTGCAAACTGGGAGCCATTATTGAATCCCCAAATGATGTGGATATTCTACAAAAGGGCCTTACAGAAACAGATGCCTGGTTTCAGAGACATGGGCTCAGGCTTAATGCCAAGAAATGTATAGTTATCCCCTTTGGAAAAAAACATGTACCCATGAATTACCACATAAGTGGCAGGACACTAAACATCAAAAGTCTGATGAGACTTAGGGACACAGGAGGACAGTGGTCTCACTTTCGAAAACCACATTGCCACAACAGTCAGGAAATAATTCTATGTGGCACACCTCATCACCAAGGGCTTTTCAGCCAGTAAAAAGGAGGTCATTGTACCACTGTACTCATCCCTCATTAGACCCATTATAGAGTATAATGCCCAGGGCGGCCACGGTGGTGCAGGTAGCCCAA